>NW_021145094.1:564285-699285 GCF_900634775.1 Gouania willdenowi | reverse complement strand
TCCAGACGTGGGATTTGACTGATCACATAGAGTCTGAAAATACATCATCAATAGGTTTGATTTCATCTCATCAATCATTACGTGAATAACAGAAATAAGAACGTGTAAAAAGTCACAGAACATAAATAATGGATGTAAATACCAAACAGTTGTGTGTGTGTGTGTGTGTGTGTGTGCATACCTGTAGTCCACGTACTGGGTCAAAGTCCCACCGTTAAAGTAACTGGGAGCTGCTTTATTATTCATCATACTCAGGATTCTACAGGTGTGAGGAGACACAGGTAAAGACCAGAAGAAGAAGAAGAGAGAGAATGGTACTACCTGATCCTGGGGAACTTCTGTCGGACCTCCTCCACAAACACAGGCAGGTTGCTGATGTTGTTCTTGTTGATGTACACCGTGGTGATGCTGGGCATGAACGGGAACTTAACGTGAGACGTGAAGTTGTTGGAGTCCAGGATGAGAGTGCTGAGCTTCTCTAGTTTACCCAGGAGAGCTGGACTCCTGCACGTGCTCAGTGAAGGACCTTTAACACTTTCAGTTTTCTACGCTTCTCAAAATGTCGTCCACAAACTCACAAAATAAACACAGATCTATATAACAAGAGTCTACGTGACTCTACAGGCTGAGCTGAATCCACTGATATACAGGTCAGGTATGTCACGTACCAAAACAACGCCACAAAATCAGAAAATACACATATCGTGTCTTATCTTTGATGTTTCTGATCAAAAGCTGCTCCAATGTGCATAAAACTCCATATTTTGATTAATCAAATTGTGTCAGCAGATGCTACCATTTCACACATCTGATCACTTCTCAGTCAACAAATTCATCAAATGAGGCACATAGCGCTCATGCATAAAATGTCCAGCCCCTCCTTTATCCAGCTCTGATTGGCCAGGGCTAAAGCCACTCCCACTCGCCAATTTCTACAGGCTCTGAACTTTACAACGCAGTGTCAATCATTCTGATTGGTCAAAACATTGCTGAATTACACATGCGTAACAGCATCAAAGAGTGGAACCAAAACTAGCATTACGCATGGCACAGCAGAAACCTGAATAAAAATGGATAAAACACCTAGTGGTCAAACATAGACTAATGTGTATCTTTGGCCTAATGTTTATGATTATCACCATAATAATAATATCATACATACATCAGTTCAATTATTTCTGCTTTTACAGCCTTCGTGAATGAGAATTGGCCTTATATTTGATATTTATGGTCAGTAACATTTATTTCCATCTGTAACCACTAGGGGTCCTACTTCATTCTGACCAAAAATGGGTAGGTCATGTAGAAGATTAGAAAAACATTATTTGTAATGGGTACTGTATGTGATCTTCAGCTGGGGCTGAAGAGGTACAAGGTTTTTTAGAACAATGTTATACCTTGGAACATAAACTATGGAGAGCCGCCATTTTGATCAGGGTATGACACACCTTCATTGATGGCACAAAACGAGCCATGGCTGAGTAGCTATGTGTTGAAGTGCACAGATATGGTTAAAAACAGTGATGAAACAAATGAACTAATACATGCTTTTATCAGCAGTCAGATTAACTACTGTAATGTTCTACTTTCACTAAAACAATATTTCAGGTTCATAATTACTACAGAACTCCAGGAGGAAGGAACACATTACACCTACAGTATTTAAAAATGTCTGCATTGGCTCCCCGTGTGTTACAGGATCCATTTTAAGGTTCTCTTACTGGTTTTTAAGGGTTCAGAACTACTTTGACTCTATGAACTTCTAAAACCCTGAGGTCCTCCAGCGCTGACCTTTTAAAAATCCTCAAAGTCAGGACACGCACACACGGTGAGGCGTCGTTACAGTTTTATGGCCTCGTTTGTGGAACAGTCTGTAGAGAACCTCAGGGCTGCAGAGAACGTTCATGTTTTTAAGAAGAGGCTGAAAATCCACTTTTAAAATGAGCTTTTAGCTAATTATTTATTCATTTTAGGATTTTATGTTTCATGTTTTTATTGATATCTTTGATGTAGTTTTAGGATTGTTATGTTTTATGTTATGTACCTACCAACAGGTAACTTCTCCTGACAGAGTTCAATATCTACCCATAAGAAAATAAGAGGGAACATTGTGGTGAGAGAGGGGGTGTGGTTAGTGCCATGACACGCCCCCATAGTATCCCCTGGAAACAGAAATGTAGTAGTGCTCTGAGCAAGTATGTTTACAAGTTGCATTCAACCATTTTCTGAGAAGGAATTCTGCCCATTAGCTTAGCCCATTAGCTTAACTCATTAGCCAAACCCATAAGTTTGGCTTGGTGCCCATTAGCTTAGCTCATTAGCCTAACCCATAACTTTGGCTTGGTGCCCATTAGCCTAGCCCAAAACTTTGGCTTGGTGCCCATTAGCTTAACCAATTAGCCGAGCCCATAACGTTAGCTTGGTGCCCATTAGCCTAGCCCATATCTTTGGCTTGGTGCACATTAACTTAGCCCATTAACCTAGCTCATAACTTTGGCTTAGTGCTCATTAGCCTAGCCCATAACTTTGGTTTGGTGCCCATTAGCTTAACCCATTAGCCTAATCCATTAACCTAGCCCATAACTTTGGCTTGGTGCCCATTAGCTTAGCCCATTAGCCTAGCCTATAACTTTGGCTTGGTGCCCATTAGCTTAGCTCATTAGCCTAACCCATAACTTTGGCTTGGTGCCCATTAGCTTAGCTCATTAACCTAACCCAAAACTTTGGCTTGGTGCCCATTAGCTTAACCAATTAGCCGAGCCCATAACTTTAGCTTGGTGCCCATTAGCTTAACCAATTAGCCGAGCCCATAACTTTAGCTTGGTGCCCATTAGCCTAGCTCATATCTTTGGCTTGGTGCCCATTAACTTAGCCCATTAACCTAGCTCATAACTTTGGCTTAGTGCTCATTAGCCTAGCCCATAACTTTGGTTTGTGCCCATTAGCCTAGCCCATAACTTTGGATTGGTGCCCATTAGCTTAACCCATTAGCCTAATCCATTAACCTAGCCCATAACTTTGGCTTGGTGCCCATTAGCTTAGCCCATTAGCCTAGCCTATAACTTTGGCTTGGTGCCCATTAGCCTAGCCCATAACTTTGGCTTGGTGCCCATTAGCTTAACCCATTAGCCTAGCCCATAACTTTGGCTTGGTGCCCATTAGCTTAACTCATTAGCCAAACCCATAAGTTTGGCTTGGTGCCCATTAGCTTAGCCCATTAGCCTAACCCATAACTTTGGCTTGTTGCCCATTAGCTTAACTCATTAGCCAAACCCATAAGTTTGGCTTGGTGCCCATTAGCTTAGCCCATTAGCCTAACCCATAACTTTGGCTTGGTGCCCATTAGCTTAGCTCATTAGCCTAGCCCATAACTTTGGCTTGGTGCTCATTAGCCTAGCCCATAACTTTGGTTTGGTGCCCATTAGCCTAGCCTATAACTTTGGATTGGTGCCCATTAGCTTAACCCATTAGCCTAACCCATTAACCTAGCCCATAACTTTGGCTTGGTGCCCATTAGCCTAGCCTATAACTTTGGCTTGGTGCCCATTAGCCTAGCCTATAACTTTGGCTTGGTGCCCATTAGCCTAGCCCATAACTTTGGCTTGGTGCCCATTAGCTTAACCCATTAGCCTAACCCATTACTTTAACTTGGTGCCCATTAGCTTAACCCATTAGCCTAGCCCATAACGTTGGCATAGTGCCCATTAGCTTAGCCCATTAACCGAGCCCATAACTTTAGCTTGATGCCCATTAACTTAGCCCATTAGCCTAGCTCATAATTTCGGCTTGGTGCCCATTAGCTTAACCCATTAGCCTAGCCCATAACTTTGGCTTGGTTCCCATTAGCTTAGCCCATTAGCCTAGCCCATAACTTTGGCTTGGTTCCCATTAGCTTAGCCCATTAGCCTAACCCATAACTTTGGCTTGGTGCCCATTAGCTTAACCCATTAGCCTAGCCCATAAGTTTGGCTTGGTGCCCATTAGCTTAGCCCATTAGCCTAACCCATAACTTTGGCTTGTTGCCCATTAGCTTAACTCATTAGCCAAACCCATAAGTTTGGCTTGGTGCCCATTAGCTTAGCCCATTAGCCTAACCCATAACTTTGGCTTGGTGCCCATTAGCTTAGCTCATTAGCCTAGCCCATAACTTTGGCTTGGTGCTCATTAGCCTAGCCCATAACTTTGGTTTGGTGCCCATTAGCCTAGCCTATAACTTTGGATTGGTGCCCATTAGCTTAACCCATTAGCCTAACCCATTAACCTAGCCCATAACTTTGGCTTGGTGCCCATTAGCCTAGCCTATAACTTTGGCTTGGTGCCCATTAGCCTAGCCCATAACTTTGGCTTGGTGCCCATTAGCTTAACCCATTAGCCTAACCCATTACTTTAACTTGGTGCCCATTAGCTTAACCCATTAGCCTAGCCCATAACGTTGGCATAGTGCCCATTAGCTTAGCCCATTAGCCTAGCCCATAACTTTGGCTTGGTTCCCATTAGCTTAGCCCATTAGCCTAACCCATAACTTTAGCTTGGTGCCCATTAGCCTAGCTCATATCTTTGGCTTGGTGCACATTAACTTAGCCCATTAACCTAGCTCACAACTTTGGCTTAGTGCTCATTAGCCTAGCCCATAACTTTGGTTTGGTGCCCATTAGCTTAACCCATTAGCCTAATCCATTAACCTAGCCCATAACTTTGGCTTGGTGCCCATTAGCTTAGCCCATTAGCCTAGCCTATAACTTTGGCTTGGTGCCCATTAGCTTAGCTCATTAGCCTAACCCATAACTTTGGCTTGGTGCCCATTAGCTTAGCTCATTAACCTAACCCAAAACTTTGGCTTGGTGCCCATTAGCTTAACCAATTAGCCGAGCCCATAACTTTAGCTTGGTGCCCATTAGCTTAACCAATTAGCCGAGCCCATAACTTTAGCTTGGTGCCCATTAGCCTAGCTCATATCTTTGGCTTGGTGCCCATTAACTTAGCCCATTAACCTAGCTCATAACTTTGGCTTAGTGCTCATTAGCCTAGCCCATAACTTTGGTTTGGTGCCCATTAGCCTAGCCCATAACTTTGGATTGGTGCCCATTAGCTTAACCCATTAGCCTAATCCATTAACCTAGCCCATAACTTTGGCTTGGTGCCCATTAGCTTAGCCCATTAGCCTAGCCTATAACTTTGGCTTGGTGCCCATTAGCCTAGCCCATAACTTTGGCTTGGTGCCCATTAGCTTAACCCATTAGCCTAGCCCATCAGCTTAACCCATTAGCCTAGCCCATAACTTTGGCTTGGTGTCCATTAGCTTAGCCCATAAACCGAGCCCATAACTTTAGCTTGATGCCCATTAACTTAGCCCATTAGCCTAGCTTATAACTTTGGCTTGGTTCCCATTAGCTTAGCCCATTAGCCTAACCCATAACTTTGGCTTGGTGCCCATTAGCTTAGCTCATTAGCCTAACCCATAACTTTGGCTTGGTGCCCATTAGCTTAGCTCATTTGCCTAGCCCAAAACTTTGGCTTGGTGCCAATTAGCTTAACCAATTAGCCGAGCCCATAACTTTGGCTTGGTGCCCATTAGCTTAACCCATTAGCCTAACCCATAACTTTGGCTTGGTGCCCATTAGCTTAGCTCATTAGCCTAGCCCAAAACTTTGGCTTGGTGCTCATTAGCTTAACCATTAGCCTAGCTCATAACTTTGGCTTGGTGTCCATTAGCTTAACCCATTAGCCTAGCCCATAACTTTGGCTTGGTTCCCATTAGCTTAGCCCATTAGCCTAACCCATAACTTTGGCTTGGTGCCCATTAGCTTAGCTCATTAGCCTAACCCATAACTTTGGCTTGGTACCCATTAGCTTAGCTCATTTGCCTAGCCCAAAACTTTGGCTTGGTGCCAATTAGCTTAACCATTAGCCTAGCTCATAACTTTGGCTTGGTGCTCATTAGCTTAACCATTAGCCTAGCTCATAACTTTGGCTTGGTGTCCATTAGCTTAACCCATTAGCCTAACCCATAACTTTGGCTTGGTGCCCATTAGCTTAGCTCATTAGCCTAACCCATAACTTTGGCTTGGTGCCCATTAGCTTAGCTCATTAGCCTAACCCATAACTTTGGCTTGGTGCCCATTAGCTTAGCTCATTAGCCTAACCCATAACTTTGACTTGGTGCCCATTAGCTTAGCTCATAACTTTGGCTTGGTGTCCATTACTCTGACTTAGTGTTATTTTGCTCAGAAACAATAAACAAATGTTTGTCGTTGTCATAGCAACCATTTGCTCTACACTTGTTCAGAAATTGCTGACCAACGGAACACTGTTGCCTAGCAACAGCTAACATCCAATCAATGAACACATCTTTTCACACAGCTTTCATCACAGTGTCTACCCGTATTTGTACACTTCCAACACCTAACTACTCAGCCATGGCTCGTTTTGTGTTCATCAATGAACGTGTCATATCCTGTAGAAAATGGCGACTCTCCAAAGTATAAAATCCTTCTAAAAAGTCATTTTAACGTGTTTTTTTAAATAATGTTTTGTTATTTACATTTACACTAACGTCAGATGTTTTTACTGAAACTTGTTTAGTTTATTGTGTCTTTGCACAGAAATGAAAGCATAGAACAAACAATGTATAGACTAAAATATATTGTAAAGGTTTGACTCATCAAGTACAGTGTGTTCATCACTGCTTTTATAGGAATGTTTTTAAGACTGATTTAACCTTCATCACTGCAGATTTACATTATTAACCTTTTTTAACCTCTGGTTCTTCAGTTTTTACCTTTTCACTGGACTTTATTTACAATAAACACCTGAAAGATGAGGGTGTTCTAAAACTTTTATTCTAGACTTTAGCTTTTCATCCTGAAGCAGGAAGACTTTGAAGAGAAAAGAAGATCAAAGGATACTGATGGAGCAGATTGTAGCTCAGATCTAGAACCTCCAGAGAAGCGCTCTGAGCTAGAACAGCGTCGTAGGGGATCTCAGTCAGGTCCTGATACGCAAAGGAAAGCCACTGGAAGCTTGGCCTGTAGTGATGATGGTCCATCATCTCCACATGGTCCTGAGACATGTTAGCAAACAACAAGGAAACGTTCTAAGCTAACAAACCATACAGCTGTTAGACGAGGTCAGTGTCTGTAGGAAGTACGTTCAGCTATGATACATGAGGTTGTGTTTGAAGGTGGGACGTCACAGACATTTAGGTTTGATGTAAAATGTGTAGAGTGATAATTATTGTGTTTTCATATGTTTTGCCTTTGAGCAATGACACTGTAGAGAGTTGAACCCCAGACTCATTAATCCACAACAGTCAGTTTAGATGCACATGGAATTTATAAAGCATTTATGAAATAATTTATGAACAGTATCATTGCAGTCCAAACAAATCTGACATCACACACCCTAGAACCAAGCAGCAGCCATGTTGAAAGTCTCAGCTCAGTCTGATCCTGATTCACAGAGATATTTGAGGTTTGTTTGCTTTATTTCACCCTGAACTCACCCACATTTAGTCACAATGTGTCAGTGAAAAATGGCTTTTTAAATAAACAATTAACAAAATACAGTTTCTATTTGAAATATTTTGAATTAATAGCATTTAAAAAAAACATTGTTATTAAAGCTATCTCCTCCCACAGTTTTTTTTAAAAGTTGTTGGCATTTTGTGTATTTTTATTGTAGTTTTCTGTGTTTCTATTGTAGTATTGTGTATTTTTATTGTAGTTTTTTATGTTTCTATTGTAGTATTGTGTATTTTTATTGTAGTTTTCTGTGTTTCTATTGTAGTATTGTGTATTTTTATTGTAGTTTTCTGTGTTTCTATTGTAGTATTGTGTATTTTTATTGTAGTTTTCTGTGTTTCTATTGTAGTATTGTGTATTTTTATTGTAGTTTTCTGTGTTTCTATTGTAGTATTGTGTATTTTTATTGTAGTTTTCTGTGTTTCTATTGTAGTATTGTGTATTTTTATTGTAGTTTTCTGTGTTTCTATTGTAGTATTGTGTATTTTTCTATAATGTCAGTTTTTGAGGTTCATTGTGTATTTTAAATGTAGTATTTTGGGACTCATTCTGTATTTTTATAGCAGTTGTGTGTTTGTTATTTTGTGTATTTTTTGGAGTACAAAAAACACACAAAACCACACAAGATGTTTCCAAAAACAAAAAATTAACAGAAATACAAAGAATTCTCAGACAAAACAAAACAAACAACAGAAGTTAACTTTAAAAATCAACTATCAAGCTACAGAAGAACATTATTTCTCCTTTTTAAAACCAAAATAATGTATTTGTAAAGATAAAGCACTAATTCTAGCATTAAAGGCTTTCTGTTGTGTTTGATATATACTGTAGTAAACACCAGTAAATAACTGTAAATGACAATAGAAAGTGAAAGTCGGACTCACCCGTCCTCTGAGATGAGGATGTGAACATTTGAAGCCTGAAACACAAAGTGGTGTAAAAGCTGTTCTTTCAGCTGCTGTTGATCACATGACAGGGATAGTAATCACATGACTCTGTGACCCAGTGTTTCATGCTCTTAAACATTCACTGTGTGACACAAACATGCTTTATTACCTTCAAATCAAGTCAGAAACACTGTAAAAACTCCTTCACTTTATTTTATTAAGATTATCTGCACCTATAAATACATTTACTTTGGCATTTTGACAGTTACAGAAAAGTAATAAATGTGAATATTTAACTAACTTATCATTTTAAATCCTAAAATGTGTTTGATCAAACTTGTCATACAATTGAACAAACTCATCTCTTCTTTTTTCTCTAATAAAGTAAACTGTACATACAGTACTACATATATACAGACATTTTAATATATATATATATATATATACAGACATTTTAATATATATATATATATATAGAAAACCAGTCAGTATCTGGTGTGACCACCATTCTCTTCCTCAGTGACGTGTTGTGACCACTAGGGTTGGGTAGACACATTGTAAATAGAGAACACCAATAACAATTTCATATGTTTCTGATGGCAAGTGTTAATCTGACAAAATCAACATCATAAACACCATTAAAGAAACAAACATTATTTAATATAGCCTCCATACTCTCCAACAACATATATCTCATGACACGACAGCACATCTGTTGTTTGTGTTGGAAACACAGAAACATGGAGAAAATGACAACAACAACAACTCAGAACATCCTCAGTGAGGATCATCCACAAAGTCAATCCTTCCTTTTGTTCCATTCACTGTAGAAAGAACCAACAATGTTCTGACCTTACCTTAGCTGAAGGTCTGGTAGCTCAGGTGTTGGTCTCCATCTTTTAAAACATGTTGTTTTTACTCCAATTGGTCTATCTGAAGTGACCTCAATAGTTAGTGCTTCTAAACCAACAACCTGTCTTTTAGATCCAATCCCATCTCCACTATTTAAAGATGTTCTTGACAGAGTTGAGTGTAGGTGTGGACTCAAACGCAGAGATAAATGGAGGATGCAGGCAGATGTAGTCCTTTCTTTAATAAAAAAACAAAAAAACAAAATCTAGAAGAGCATCATGAAGACACCAAGGAACAACCACAGCAGGACATGAGGAGGGTAGACACTGACATCACCCTGTGTCCAAGCTCTCAGCTAGAGTGAGGGAAGCTTGATTAGGAACGGGACACACCTGGGTGGAAAACATGAGGTAACTAATCAGTCAGAGACCAAAGCACATCACTGGGGGTGGAGCCACAAGAGGCCAGACTCAAACAGAATAAACAGAATAACTGAAAGGACCAAAAGGACTAAATAACAAAACTAAACAGAACCTGACAGTTCTTCTACTAATCAGCACTAATATGATGAACTACATTAATACATCTATAGTAACAGGTTATGAACCACAGGCCTTTAAAACCACTGTAAACAAACCTCTCCTTAAAAACCAACCTTTGATCAAAGTGACTTGTCCAGTTATAAACCAATATCTAATCTACCTTTTGTTTACAACATTCTTAAAAAAGTCATCACAGGTCAACTATGTGATCACCTTCATAGGAACAATTTATAGAGAGCTTTCAGTCTGGCTTTAGAGCCAATCACAGCACAGTAACAGTAACCAATGATCTCCTCTTAGCCTCAGACAGAGGGTTGGTCTCAGTTCTGGTGATCTTAGATCTCAGTGCAGCCTTTGATACAGTGGATCATCATCTACTGCTGCAGAGACTGGGATTAAAGAAACAGCGCTGGGTTGGTTTAAATCCTACCAATCAGACAGAACCACTTTGTTCATGTTAATAATCTGTCCTCAGCCAGAGTTCATCATGGAGTTCCACAAGGTTCAGTTTTAGGACCAATATATTATATATGCTTCCACTAGGTAACATTATCAGAACATTATATACATTTCTATTGCTATGCAGATGATACACAGCTTTATCTCTTAATGAAATCAGATGAAACTCATCAGTTATTAAAACTCCAGGTTTGTCTTAATGACATCACATCCTGGATGAGTCGTAACTTTCTCCTTCTTAACCAGGATAAAACCAAAGTGATTTTATTTGGTCCAAAACACCTCAGAGATAAATTATCAGAGTAAATAGTGTCTCTAGATGACACTACTCTGTCACCCAGCACCACAGTAAAAAACATAGACATTATCTTTGATACTGACTTATCCTTTAATTCTCATATTAAACAAATCACAAGGACAGCCTTCTTCTACCTCCATAATATCTATAAAATCAGGAATATCTTGACCCAGAGTGATGCTGAAAAACTAATCCATGCATGTGTTACATCTAGATTAGATTATTGTAACTCTATACTGTCAGGATGTCCTAGTAAGTCACTAAAAAGTCTCCAGTTAATTCAGAATGCTGCAGCTAGAATACTAACAGGTACTAACAGGAGAGAACATATTTCTACAGTATTGGCTTCTCTTCATTGACTTCCTGTAAAATCTAGAATAGAGTTTAAAATCCTCCTGTTAGCATACAAAGCTCTACATGATCTAGCTCCTGTATATCTATAGAGACCTGTTAGTGTCCTATCATCCAGGTAGATCACTCTGCTCTCAGTCTGATGGTCTTCTAGAAGTTCCTAAAGTATCTAGAAGTAGAACAGGAGGCAGAGCGTTCACTACCAGGCTCCTCCCCTTTAGAACCAGCTCCCAGTCTTACTACAGGAGGCTGTTACTCTCTACACCTTTAAGGCTAAACTCTAAACCTACTGATATGCTAAAGCGTATACTGTATAATAGCATTAGTTTAACCACTAGAGCAGACATGGGCTCGTCTGTGAACGGTTACATTTACAAACTTTGGAGTCACTGTTAACTTATCAATAAACAGGAAGAGATTGATCACCTTTATAATAAGTGCTGACTAGGCACTAGGAGAGATGTCCAAGGCCAACACATGATGACCTGATAATAATGGATCATGTTTTTCTGCAGTCAGTGTCTTCTCCTCGTTCTTCTCTCTCTCTGCTCTGTTTCAGGTGAAGCTGATGATGTCACTTCCTGATGTGTGGTTCACGTCTCAACTAGTCTGATGTTCTATCTCTCTATCCTGTTCTGTTGGTCCATTTTGATAAACGCATTGAGATGACTTTGTTGTAAATTGCGCTATACAAATAAAGTTGAATTGAATTATCATCTCTAGCTCTGACATTCTGACTGTAGTGTTATCCCGCCCACTAGCTAGAGAATGTAGCAGCAGCCACGCTGGATCAATTCACTAATGCACTGTGAACGTACGTATAGCATTTAGCATAGCACGGTAACGTCCAATGGTTTTCATCTTGCGGAACTGACTGAGCATGAGCAAACATAAAAACACACTATGGGAACAGAGGCAGTGTGGCAATGTGCTTTTGGGAGGGGGTGTGGCCTCCTTTTGGCTCCTCCTCCTGCTTTACAGTGGAGTGAGACTGTGCAGCATCTCTGCCGTACCAGGAAATAGTGATGTTTATTCATTTAGACTGTGAAACGCACAAAATGCTGACACTTCCAAACTTATAGGTACTGTAGGATATTGGAAATGGAAAAATAAATAATTTATAATTATATTATAATTAAAACAAATAATCAATCAATCAATCAATCAATCAATCTTTATTTGTATAGCGCCAAATCATAACCAATGGTATCTCAAGGCACTTTACAGTAGAGCAGTCTTAAGGACGGACTCTTCATTTTATGGATACACACATATGCATATATACGTATATACACATACATATGTATCCCACACCCAACATGAATTCATCATGGCGGCAAGGAAAACCTTCTGTTAAGCAGCAGGAACCTTGTGTGGATCCCATTCCTATGATGAACAGCCATCCACGTTATGCTGTGTTGGGTGTGTGCAGAAAAAAGGGTGGAGACAGAGCCGCTGAGACTCTGTAACTCCACACTGAGGATCCCACGGACCTGCAAGACAAAAGCCAGAAGGAGAACAGGAGCAAACACACAAGGGAGTAAGCAGACATAGAGGGAGTGTTTGAAAGAGGAATGGGACCCTCTCCGGTCCCTCTCTAACCTAAATGACCTCTCTCTTAACGCCCTCTCCAACCTCTCTCCAACCGAGCATGCCAGACCCCCCCCCCCGGCAGTCTATGCCTATTGCATCTTAATTATGAGCTATGAGCTGGTTCCTAACTAAAAGCTTTATCAAAGAGGAATGTTTTGAGCCTAACCTTAAAGGTAGAGAGGGTGTCTGCCCCCCGAACCGTGGTTGGTAGATGGTTCCAGAGAAGTGGGGCCTGATAACTGAAAGCTCTTCCTCCTATACTACTTTTAGAGATGAATGGAACAACGAGTAGTCCAGCATTTTGAGAGCGTAGTGTTCTGGGGGGATTGTATGGCACTACAAGCTCCTTGAGATAGACTGGTGCCTGTCCATTTAGGGCTTTATAAGTGAGAAGAAGAATCTTGAATTCTATTCTATATTTTATGGGAAGCCAATGCAGAGAGGCTAATACAGGAGTAATGTGATCTCTTCTCCTAGTTTTAGTCAGTACACGTGCTGCAGCATTTTGAACCAGCTGAAGTGTCTTAAGCGACTTGCTCGGGCAGCCTGCTAAAAGAGAATTACAATAATCCAGTCTAGAGGTAACAAAAGCATGGACTAGTTTTTCGGCGTCGCCCTGAGACAGGATAGATCTGATTTTAGCAATGTTACGGAGATGAAAGAAGGCAGTTCTTGAAGTTTGTTTTATGTGAGAGTTGAAGGATAAATCCTGATCAAATAGAACCCCAAGGTTTCTAACAGTTGTGCTTTGTGCCAGAGTAATGCCATCTAGGGCAGTTAGGCTAGCATAGGTTTCTCTAAGGTGTCGCGGGCCCAGTACAATGACCTCAGTCTTGTCTGAGTTGAGAAGAAGAAAATTTTGGTCCATCCAGGCCCTAATGTCCTTTAGACAGGCCTCAAGTTTAGATAGCTGATTTGTCTCACCTGGCTTCATTGATACATACAGTTGGGTATCATCAGCATAGCAGTGAAAGTTAACAGAGTATTTTCTCATAACATTACCAAGGGGGATCATATAGATACAGAAGAGGATTGGACCTAGCACAGAGCCCTGAGGAACCCCGTAGCTTACTTTAGTGTACACAGAAGACTTATTATTCACGTGTACAAACTGGTACCTATCAGATAGGTAGGACTTAAACCAGTTTAGGGCAGTCCCTGTGATTCCAAGTAATTTCTCTAATCTCTCTAGTAGAATATAGTGATCTATAGTGTCAAAAGCTGCACTAAGATCTAATAAAACCAGCACTGAGAGTCGTCCTTCATCTGAAGCCCAGAGTAGATCATTAGTTACTTTAACTAAAGCAGTCTCTGTGCTGTGTTGAGCTCTAAAACCTGACTGGAAGTCCTCCAACAGGCTGTTGTTTTGAAGAAATTCACAGAGCTGAGCTGCCACAACTTTCTCAAGAATCTTTGAAATAAAAGGAAGATTAGATATAGGCCTGTAGTTTGCTAAAGTGCTGGAATCAAGAGTAGGTTTTTTGAGAAGGGGTTTGATTACAGCTACTTTAAAGGACTGTGGCACGTAGCCTATTGATAGGGATATATTTATTGTCTCCAACAAAGATGGGCAGACTAGGGGAACAACTTCTTTAAACAGCTTAGTTGGGATCGGATCTGAAAGGCAGGTCGATGGTTTGGAGGATGAAATAATAGAGTTAAGTTCCTGAAGTCCTATATGTGTGAAACAGTTTAGGTTAGGCCTATTTACATTTAATGGTACAGCAGGCCCAGGTGAAGGCAGGGAGTGGCTAATTTTATCTCTAATCTTATGAATTTTATGGTTAAAAAATGTCATAAAGTCCTCACAGCTGAGGGCTAGAGGAATCATGGGCTCAATAGAGCTCTGACTTTGTGTTAGCCTGGCTACAGTGCTGAAAAGGTACCTCGGATTATTTTTATTTTCTTCAATTAGTGAGGAGTAGTATGTAGATCGACTATGTCGTAAGGCTGTCATGTATTTACTATGGCTTTCTTGCCAGAGTATTCGTGACTCCTCTGTTTTATTGGAGCGCCACATTCTCTCTAATTTACGGGTTGTTTGTTTGAATGTGTGAGTTTCAGAGCTAAACCACGGAGCTTTCCTCTGACGTTTAATAGTTTTTTCCCTCAATGGGGCAATTGAGTCCAAGGTGGATTTTAGTAGACTAGCAGAGCTATCGACAAGCAGATCCAGTTGAGAGGGGTTATAATTAATATCATAGTTATTTATTGGATGGTGCACTGAGTTTAAGGCAGCAGGAATGGCCTCTTTAAATTTAGCCACAGCACTATTGGACAGATTTCTACTTGTAACTATTTTATTGCACAGTGCGAGATCCTCTAGGATAATGTTAAAAGATATTAAAAAGTGATCTGATAGCAGAGGATTTTCAGGGTAGACTTTTAGTTCATTAATATCAAGGCCATATGTTAGAACAAGATCAAGAGTATGATTTAAACGATGAGTAGCTTCATTAATAGTTTGAAAAAAGCCAACTGAGTCTATTAGGGACATAAAGGCTGAGCTCAGGCTATCACTATATTTGTCCACATGGATATTAAAATCTCCTACTATCAGTATTTTATCAGAACTGAGGACTAAGTTTGATATAAACTCAGAGAATTCTGATAGAAATTCAGAATAAGGGCCTGGAGGACGGTAAATTATCACAAATAAGACTGGCTGGCAGGTTTTTGATTCAGTATGAGATAAATTTAGAACCAGGCTTTCAAAGGAAGTGTAACTGGCCTTTGGTTTAGGATAGATTAGGAGAGAGGAATGATAAATAGCTGCTACACCACCTCCACGGCCTATGTCTCGTGGCATATGAGTATTTAAATGACTGGGAGGAGTGGCTTCATTTAAACTAACATATTCATCTTGATACAGCCATGTTTCAGTTAAACAGAATAAATCAAAGTTATTTTCTGAGATAAGGTCATTTACTAGTAGAGATTTGGATCTCAGTGATCTAATATTTAATAGAGCACATCTAATGCTTTTATGTTTTGGTGTTTCTAGATTTGAGATTTTAATTTTTTTCAGATTTTTATAATTGATAGCTCTTTTATTTGATTTTATGTTAAAATCATTGTGAAATATGGGTCGGGGGACTGACACCGTCTCCATAAAATAATATTCATCACCATCACAACAGTTGTCATGGCGATGAACACAGCTATCCTGATAGCAATGGGAGGGAAACTGTCCTAAGGCAAGCGCAGAGGGGCGTGGAGGACTCCCCCTCTGTAACATGGTCTCATTCATGAGATGTCATAAATGTGCCATGTTTTCTGATAGTAGAGATGCTCCCTCCAAAGTAGGATGGATTCCATCTCTTCCTATCAGGTTCGGTTTTCCCCAGAAGGATCTCCAGTTATCAATGAAGCCCACCTCGTTTTCTGGACACCACCTCGATAGCCAGCGGTTAAATGATGACATGCTATAGGCTATACATGTCATCACTGGTCAGATTTGGTAAGGGACCAGAGAAAATTACGGAGTCCGACATTGTTTTAGCATAAGCACAAACTGATTCAATGTTCACTTTGGTTGCTTCCGACTGACGACGTCGGGAGTCATTAGTGCCGACATGGAGGACTATCCTATCAAACTTACGATTACTCTTTGCCAGCAACTTTAGATTTGATTCTATGTCGCCCGCTCTGGCCCCTGGGATGCACCTCACAATGCCCGCTGACTTCGCTAGCTTCACGTTTCTCACTATGGAGTCGCCAATTATCAGAGTTTGTTCCCCGGTGAGTGTGTTGTCCTCACAGAGGGGGGAGAACCTGTTTGAGACGTGAACATGGTGGTGTCCCGAGCGGCTTTT
Source organism: Gouania willdenowi (assembly GCF_900634775.1). Lineage (NCBI taxonomy): Eukaryota > Metazoa > Chordata > Actinopteri > Blenniiformes > Gobiesocidae > Gouania > Gouania willdenowi. Next base: position 682,968 of record NW_021145094.1, on the reverse strand, counting down.
TGACCTTCGACTATGCTTACCACGGACAGTAACCCACTCATTGCTGGCCGGGGGGGAGGCTAAGCTAGAGCTAGCACGGTCCGCACCGGCTAGGTCCTGCTTGCTAGCTTCGGTTTTGGTATCAGGGGTGAGGAACCGCTTCTCCAGATTGTTGATCCTCGCCTCCATATCTAACAGTACGCTACACTTTATGCAACTACCATTGTCCCTAAAGGAGGAGGAGGAGTAACTAAACATCTGACACACCGGGCAGGAGAGCGGAGGGGAGGAGAGAGAAGCCATAGGTGCTAAATTTAAGCTAAGCTAAGCTAAGCTAAGGACAAAAGGAAGTTTAAAGGAGATTGTACTGCCTATAAGAGGCGAGATTGCTTTTTACTTAACCTTCGTACGTTTAACTGTACGGTAAAAATTAAAACAAGTGTTTTCAAGGCTAAAATATCAATGACAACAAGTTTGATTAGAGTTAGCAGAACACAGTAGTAGAGCGCTGCAAGCAGCGGTAGAGTGTAAACAGGAAATGATCGATACGTCACCACGTCAGCACGTCACCAGCACGTCACCAGCCGTCAGCCGTGATAATCAAAATATCACTTCACCCTTGGGTAGGCACTGCCTACCTTGTCTACCCTGACTGCACGTCACTACTCCTCCCACAGTGCATCACATCTCCTTCACATAGAGATGATCAGGTTATTGATAGTGGTCTATGGAATGTTGGTCCATTCCTCCAAGTTGCAGGATTTTAGCAGGAAGTGGAACACGCTGTGGTATCTGCCCACCCAGAGAATCCTAAACATGCTCAGTGGGTCACATGACCACTGACTGTGCTGGTCATTCAACATCTGGGATGTTTTCAGCTTCCAGGAATTGTGTTTGGATCCTAGCAACATGAGGTCATGCATTATCACGCTGCAACATGAGGCTGTGCATTATCACGCTACAACATGAGGCTGTGCATTATCACGCTGCAACATGAGGCTGTGCATTATCACGCTGCAACATGAGGCTGTGCATTATCATGCTACAACATGAGGCTGTGCATTATCACACTACAACATGAGGCTGTGCATTATCACGCTACAACATGAGGCCGTGCATTATCACACTGCAACATGAGGCTGTGCATTATCACGCTGCAACATGAGGCTGTGCATTATCACGCTGCAACATGAGGCTGTGCATTATCACGCTGCAACATGAGGCTGTGCATTATAATGCTACAACATGAGGCCGTGCATTATCACACTGCAACATGAGGCTGTGCATTATCACGCTACAACATGAGGCTGTGCATTATCACGCTGCAACATGAGGCTGTGCATTATCACGCTGCAACATGAGGCTGTGCATTATCACGCTGCAACATGAGGCTGTGCATTATCACGCTGCAACATGAGGCTGTGCATTATAATGCTACAACATGAGGCCGTGCATTATCACACTGCAACATGAGGCTGTGCATTATAATGCTACAACATGAGGCCGTGCATTATCACGCTGCAACATGAGGCTGTGCATTATAATGCTACAACATGAGGCCGTGCATTATCACGCTGCAACATGAGGCTGTGCATTATAATGCTACAACATGAGGCCGTGCATTATCACACTGCAACATGAGGCTGTGCATTATCACGCTGCAACATGAGGCTGTGCATTATCACGCTGCAACATGAGGCTGTGCATTATCACGCTGCAACATGAGGCTGTGCATTATAATGCTGCAACATGAGCCATGCATTATCACGCTGCCACATGAGGTCATGCAATATCACGCTACAACATGAGGCTGTGCATTATCATGCTATAGCATGAGGCTGTGCATTATAATGCTGCAACATGGGGCAGTGCATTATCATGCTATAGCATGAGGCTGTGCATTATAATGCTGCAACATGGGGCAGTGCATTATCATGCTACAACATGAGCCGTGCATTATCACGCTGCAACATGAGGCTGTGCATTATCACGCTACAACATGAGGCTGTGCATTATCATGCTATAGCATGAGGCTGTGCATTATAATGCTGCAACATGGGGCAGTGCATTATCATGCTACAACATGAGCCGTGCATTATCACGCTGCAACATGAGGCTGTGCATTATCATGCTATAGCATGAGGCTGTGCATTATCATGCTACAACATGAGCCGTGCATTATCACGCTGCAACATGAGGCTGTGCATTATAATGCTGCAACATGAGGCTGTGCATTATCATGCTGCAACATGAGCCGTGCATTATCACGCTGCAACATGGGGCAGTGCATTATCATGAGGTGAAGGTCGTGGATGAATGGCACAACAATCGGCCTCAGGATCTGGTCACAATATCTCTCAAAATACCATCAATAAAATGCACCTGTGTTGGTTGTCCATGACATACCATAACTCCACCCCCACCATGGGCCACTCCATCCACAACGCTGACATTAGCAAACCGCTCACCCACACCACACCACACACGCTGTCTGCATCTACCCTGAACCAGTAAATACTGAATAGAACATCTCTCCAACGTACTAGATACCATCCAATGTGAGCATCGACCAGTCAAGTGGGTTATGATGATGAACTGCAGTCAGATGGAGACCCTGATGAGGACAACGACCATGCAGATGAACTTCCCAGAGACAATTTTTGACAGTTTGTGCAGAAATTCTTTGGTTATTCAAAGCGACTGTTGCAGCAGCTGTCCTGGTGGCTGGTCTCAGACCTTCATGGATGTGGAGGTCCTGGGCTGGTGTGGTTGTGAGGCCATTGGATGTACTGCCTGATTCTCTGAAACGCCTTTTTATGGTAGAGAAATGAATATTCACAGCTGTGGTGGACATTACTGCAGTCAGCATGATAATTACATACTAACCACATCTGTGACACTGTGCTATGATTAAACGCAACACTTTTAGAGTGGCCTTTTATTGTGGCCACCCCGAGGCACACCTGTGCAATAATTATGCTGTCTAATCAGAATGTTGATATGACACACCTGTGAGGTGGGAGGGGTTATCTCTGCTCATTTACACACATTTGTCAACAATATCTGATAAAAACATGTCTTTAGTGATTATAGACAATGTTTTAGATCTTTGAGTTCAGCTCATGGAAAATGGGAACAAAAACAAAAGTGTTGCATTTATATTTTTCTTCAGTGTAAATATTCAGACATTTCATATGTTCAAACCTTTCTTATTTATATTCAAATTTTTCACATATACATTCAAACACACACACATATATACATATATATATATATATATATACATTTGAAGATAAAAATTGTATCTAAACAGTTTAACTGTGAAGTTTGTTGGATAAAAACCTCTTTTTTAAATATAACACTTTTATTAAGTAGTTTAGACTCAAAACATGCAAAAATAATTGTTTATTTAAATCAATAAGACTGATTGCATGAGTTTGTCTAAACACATTTCTTAATATATACATATACATTTTATTCCTCATCGCTATCCTAGAAAAATGTCAAACAGAAAAATACACATTTTTGAGTTTTCTGAAATAATAAAAAACACTAAACTACTAAAAAGCTACACAGCTTTTACTGTAATACAATAGTTTTAAAACATGGGAATAAACACAAACATATTGTAGAACAAAACCACTACAAAAAGAAACACAATCAATGATGTTAGCATTAGCATTGCTACAAGTCCATTTAATTCATATTTTCAGGGTAAATAAATAGAAATGTAACAGTTTATAATTGTTAAAAACCTAAAATAAGAATCTAGAAATCAGACAATGATAAATGTATTAATAAATCCTGTATGGTTAGTGTCATTAGAGTCTGATTCATGGTTCTATGAGGATTTCTACAAAATCGTGTTCTTCTAAAAACAAAGTGACGTTGATCAGTTTATTTTTATTGAACACACAAAGCCATGTGCTGGACTCTTTCTACAGTCCCTGGGGTACCAGCGGGCCCTCTTCCACACCACAACACAGGACCTCCCTGACCCCATGTTGAGAACACGGGGGCTGGTTCTCCAGTTGGTGTAGATCACCTGTTCTCCATCGCTCCACTGCCATCCTCCTCCTCTGCCCCCCCTCCGACTCAGGCCTGATCAAACCAATCAATCAGTCCTTCATTTACAATGACAAGATCTTTACATCTAAAAACAAGGTACAGTATATAACAGAAGTGAGAATATTTTTTCAATCACTTGAGCTCATTCGTACTCATTTTTCTACAAATCCACCAAACTCATCATATTTTAACCTACTTTCATCACTTTTTATTGCCATATTTTTGCTCCTTTTAATGTATTTTTGCTACATTTCTCACATTTCTGACACGTCTACATCACATTTTAATGACTTTTCTACACATTGTTTCTACTTTCCAGACATGTTCATCACTTATAAACCCTTTCTACCACTTTTACACCTAATGTTACATATATTGACCTATTATTAACACTTTAAACCTCTTTTCATCATATTTCATGATTATTTTTGCCATTTTAACCACATTCACCATTTGTCATGTCCATTATTTACCAGTTTAAACTAATTGTTCCAATATTGACACTTTGAACCATTTTTACCACTTTTTCTCTGTTTTTATCCACTTTAATTTATAACTTTTAACCAATTTGTAGTTTTTTAAAATCCCATTTCACCTCATAGAACAATGGACCATCATTTTACTGACTTTATGGATGGACCCCAAAAATCTCTCCTTTATTCCCCCTTATAGATGGTCCTGTCTCCACATGACTGTTCTTCAATGTTCATGTCTGTGTTCAACCACCTTCAGCTACAGTGAGGTTCCCCGCACTCTGGGACCTTTATTTTGGAGGGTCCCCGCTCTCTGGAACCTTTATTTTGGAGGGTCCCTGCTCTGTGGAACCTTTATTTTGGAGGGTCCCTGCTCTGTGGAACCTTTATTTTGGAGGGTCCCTGCTCTGTGGAACCTTTATTTTTGGGGTCGTGGCCTGAAAAGGTTGAGAAGCACTGGACTAACGGGCCTACCATCACCTTTCAGCTGATGGCTGGACCCTGAGGCTAAAGCACAACGTGGCCACATTTAGTCTGGGTCATTTACCAGCAGTCAGAGGGTGTCACTGGATGAAGCTTGTAGATCAGAGGAAAGGTGACCTCACCCCCAGAGTAGGGGGAGAGACGATATCCAAGGCAGAAGCCACCATGAGACGAACAGGGAACTCATCATCTCACCTCATGCCGTCCCTCAGCGACGCTTCTCTCCAGACTTTAAATGACTATTGTTGAGGGAACCTGACGCTGGTAGGCAGGGGTGTGCCTCCCCCCACCAGGCTTGAGACACCTCCAGCCAGTCTGCGGCATGCATTTTTGATGTTGGACTACTCAGCAGACGGGCAACTGGTGCAACCCCACAACGACCAGAGCACTACAGTGCTCAGTTGGTAACCAAGGCTTTGCAGAACCATGGTTGCCGACCCTTTGACGAGCAGTGGGCAACCTGACCCGTGAAACTGCCAGACTCCACAGATTGTACTTTTTTGCTGCCATCCTCACAAGATTACCAACAAAAATCAATGTGTCCAAAAGCTTCCTCTCTGTGCGTGAGTGGATGACTCTATGCTTTGATAATTCTGTGAACCAATCAGTGTCAGCTTTGTGCCTACGTCACATCTTCAGACCATGGCTGATTTTTTTTTTGGAACCTCAACAATGGAAGTATTGAAAAAAGCAGCACCAGGTACCACGGAGGAGGTACGTTTTCCCAGTGAACACGCACAAAAAGGAGAGTAGAGCCGAGTGAGTAGAGCCGATACCGCCAGTGGAAACTCAAATGTGTTGGAGTTTCAGCAACACCTTTTCTACACCTCAGGGAAAGAAACACTGACTTGGTGAGACAAGACCTCTGGAGTCTTCTTGATCCATTACCAAGGTTGACCAAGCCAGTGACTGCAGGTACTGTGGTGGCCAGCAGGAGAGAGGAACCAGGTGGCAACCCCCGTCCAAGAGAGTGGAGGCTCCACCCAGAGGTAGTGCTCACTCTCTGGTGTCTCCTGCGAGGAGACAACACCTTGGCCCCTGTGGTTCTCCTGGACAGAGGACGCCAGTCCAATGGGGCAGGATGCTCTGGCACATGATTGGCCAGAGGATCTCTGCGTTTATGTCAAGACCTCTCTGTAATCTGCCAGTCCGTTGGCCTTATCTGTACCCCAGTTGGATGTTGTCAACCCCACAGCTGTCCTAGAAAAGGTTCACCCTCTCTGAACAGTAAATGTTGCTACTCCACATTCCCTGTCCCTAGTTTTACCATATTATTCTGTTTCTCACTCTCTATTTGTTCTAAGAACTCCAAAAACATAGTATTTGAGGTTTATTTTCCCAAACTCTCCTGTTTTCCAGAGTTTTTGCCTCAGAAACGTCACTTTCTGAACAGTTCTGAAATCGGGCCGTTTTGGGGCCTGCTTATGCATATTCATGAGTGGGCGTGTCTATAGACACTGACTCACTTCATGTCTCGCTCTTTCACAGGGTGATCAGTGATCACCAAAACAATTTTATTCTTGCTATCCACACACTGTTGTTATTGTTCTCAGTCGTAAACAGTAAAACACATGGATATTTAAGAGACTATTGTGATTGTGAGTCAGCCGCAGCGCTTCAAGGTCTGTGCATCTCAGTCATTCAAACTCTCACCAGAGTGTTAATCTGCTGAGTCACTTTCTCCTCCTCTGCTCTCCTAACTACAGGAATAGTTCATTTAATGTGATCAGCATTTGTTTTCTGCTGCGTATCAGCGATACGAGGCCATAGAACAGGTTCTCCAATGCATCAAACCACAGACCACAGAGTACACCTCCACATGAACAAATAGTGCTGACACTGCAGTGTACTTTTACTGTGGAGGCGTGGCTCTGGTAGCAGGAAAGTTCTGTATTTAGTTTTACAGGTAGCCATCACTCCTTCACTAGCAATGATGGACTTTCCCAATGGTTTTCATCATGTTGGGGGTGTAGTCCATGGGTGGAGTCACCAGCGGAGGGGAGGGTATTTTATTTCCTGATTTGACTTGTGACGTCACAAATGTGTAAAATTTGAAACGGAGCATTTTTCTCTGTGCTATCAGACTTACACAGACCACAAACAAACGACTGGATGGATTTATTAAATATTTTGTGTGACAGTGGACACTCACGTTACCTCACGTGTGTTTTTTTTCATAAGGTGTTTCCTTTAACGTTTGTCTTCCTCTAAACCAGTGGTTCTCACACTTTATGCTTGTAGTTCCTCTTTCTCTAACCATTTAATCCAGGTTCCTCTTCTGTCAGACGACAACATTTTGCTCAGAATTCTATGTAAAAACATCTATAGAGCACAATGATGAATGAATGAGTGATAACACACATTTTAAAGAATCTCATTGTGTAAATAAGTGAATGAAACAGTATTTAATGTCTCCTGAATTAATACAGTTCTATCATTTTCCTTCTGATGTTTTCAGTTCATGATCTAATCAAGATCATTTCATCATCATTCTGTGTTTTTGGTGTAATTTGTCTGTTCCTGTTATTAATCAGAATATTTTTCTCTTATTTTGTGTGTTGTAGGTATTATTTAAATTATTCTCTGAGTGTGTGTGTTTTTAGTGTCATTGTGTATGTTCCTCTGTTTTTTTTGTGTATTTTTTTAGTGAGTTGCTGGTAATATTTAGTATGATTATCATTTTTCACTAAAAAAAAACATATATTTAATGCGTTCATTTGTTAATTTCTCTCTCTCTGTCAAGTACCATCCATCGGGTCCCCTTAGGGGTACACGTACCCCCATTTGAGAAACCTTGCTCTAAACAACAGGAAGCTGTTTGAAGGTATGTGTCATTCAGAACTTAAAGCTCCGCCTCCAGTGGGCGTGCATGATTCATAAAACTATAGTCGCATACGGAGCTTCTTCTGATGCACTTTAGCATTAGCTAAACCAAAAGTAGCATTAAAATATATTGGTAAATTTGAGAACATGCTAAACATTATTTAGTGAACGCTAACAGATTGTTGATGAATAAATATAATTCCATCACAGCGGGAACACTTACCAATCCAAAATGGTTTCCTTCCGCTAAAGTTCCACAACCAATCCATGTCGACTTTAGAGCGAACGCTAGCTAGTGTTCCTTTAAATCTGGTTTAAAAACAGACAGAAAACAGCTGCAAGTACAAGGAATCCAACAGGTAGTAGTAGTAATAGTACTAGTTATAGTAGTAGTACTAATGGTAATAGTACTAGTGGTAGTAGTAGTAGTAGTAGTAGTAATAGTAGTAGTAGTAGTAATAGTACTAGTTATAGTAGTAATAGTAGTAGTACTAATGGTAATAGTACTAGTGGTAGTAGTAGTAGTAGTAGTAGTAATAGTACTAGTTATAGTAGTAATAGTAGTAGTACTAATGGTAATAGTACTAGTGGTAGTAGTAGTAGTGGTAGTAGTAGTAGTAGTAGTAGTAGTAGTAGTAATAGTAATGGTAATAGTACTAGTTGTAGTAGTAGTAGTGGTAGTAGTAGTAGTAGTAGTAATGGTAATACTACTTGTTACGGCTGGTGCCTCCTGGCCTCTCATCCAGCCCTTCCTCCTCTCTCCTAACACACCTGACTCACATCAGTAATCAGGTAGGAGAGGGAGGAGGAGCTTATAAAGCGCTGAGTGGACCAGAAGGAGTAAGGCACAACAACTGACCATCAGTAGACATGTGGGGAGAGGTCTTCAGCTCCCACTGGAGATGTTTGTTAGTTTAGTTTGGACTAGAGATTTCTGCTCCTCATGTTTTCGTGCTCCTGTAGTTTAGTGTTTTGTATGTTTTTGTAGTTTAGAGGGTGGACGCTGGGACGACGGCCCTGTATAGGGTTGGCCCTACAGTGTCCTCCCTACTTCTGTTCAGTTGGGCCAGGGTCTCCAGTCCCTTTAGTTTGTTCTGTTGATACTTTTAGAATTTTGTTCATAAATACTTTTAATAACCTTTGATTTCTGTGTGGCGTCTTGTTTATGTTGTGGCCCCTCAAGCCTTGACATCACATCCTAGAGGGGGTGTAACATACTACTAGTAGTAGTAGTAGTAGTAGTAGTAGTAGTAGTAGTAGTAATAGTACTAATGGTAATAGTAATAGTACTGGTTATAGTAGTAGTAGTAGTAATTGTACTAGTTATAGTAGTAGTAGTAGTAGTAGAACTAATGGTAATAGTACTAGTGGTAGTAGTACTAATAGTAATAGTACTAGTCATAGCAGTAGTAGTACTAATAGTAATAGTATTAGTTATAGTAGTAGTAGTAGTAGTAGTAATGGTTATACTACTACTAGTAGTAGTAATAGTAGTAGTAGTAGTAGTAGTAGTAGTAGTAGTAGTAGTACTAGTTATAGTAGTAGTAGTAGTAGTAGTACTAATGGTAATAGTACTAGTGGTAGTAGTAGTAGTAGTAGTAATGGTAATAGTACTAGTGGTAGTAGTAGTAGTGGTAGTAGTAGTAATAGTAGTATTAGTATTAGTATTAGTAGTAGTAGTAGTGGTAGTAGTGGTAGTAGTAGTTGTAATAGTAGTAGTAGTAGTACTAATGGTAATAGTACTAGCAGTAGTAGTACTAGCAGTAGTAGTAGTAGTAGTAGTAGTAGTAGTAGTAGTTATAGAACTAGTTGTAGTAGTAGTAGTAGTAGTAGTAGTAGTACTAATGGTAATAGTAATAGTTGTAGTAGTAGTAGTAGTGGTAGTAGTAGTAGTAGTAGTAATAGTACTAGTTATAGTAGAAGTAGTAGTAATAATGGTAATAGTACTAGCAGTAGTAGTAGTAGTGGTAGAGTAGTAGAAGTAGTAGTAGTAGTAATAGTTGTAGTTGTAGTAGTAGTAGTAGTAGTAGTAGTAGTAGTAGTGGTAGTAGTAGTAGTAGTAGTAGTAATAGTACTAGTTATAGTAGAAGTAGTAGTAGTAGTAGTAGTAGTACATACTGTTCTCTACAGGCTGTTAGCTAAGCTCCAGGTTAGCTTATCTCCAGTGCTATGGATGTAGCAGTGTTCTCTATGATTGTAATAGTAGTAGTTGTAGTAGTAGTAGTAGTAGTAATAGTACTAGTTATAGTAGTAGTAGTAGTGCTGGTAGTAATAGTAGTACATACTGTTCTTTACAGGCTGTTAGCTAAGCTCCAGGTTAGCTTATCTCCAGTGCTAAGGATGTAGCAGTGTTCTCTACGATAGTAATAGTAGTAGTAGTAGTAGTAGTAGTAATAGTAGTAGTAGTAATAGTACTAGTTATAGTAGTAGTAGTACATACTGTTCTTTACAGGCTGTGTTAGCTAAGCTCCAGGTTAGCTTATCTCCAGTGCTAAGGATGTAGCAGTGTTCTCTATGATAGTAATAGTAGTAGTAGTAGTAGTAGTAGTAATAGTAGTAGTAGTAATAGTACTAGTTATAGTAGTAGTAGTACATACTGTTCTTTACAGGCTGTGTTAGCTAAGCTCCAGGTTAGCTTATCTCCAGTGCTAAGGATGTAGCAGTGTTCTCTATGATAGTAATAGTAGTAGTAGTAGTAGTAGTAGTAGTAATAGTAGTAGTAGTAATAGTAATAGTACTAGTTATAGTAGTAGTAGTAGTACATACTGTTCTTTACAGGCTGTGTTAGCTAAGCTCCAGGTTAGCTTATCTCCAGTGCTAAGGATGTAGCAGTGTTCTCCATGGTAGCTCCATCCATCTGGACACATCTGAGCTCTGACCATGTGCTGTTCAACAGGAAACACACTCTGGATCACATCCCACACCAACATCACATCAATTCAAAGCAAAGTTCTCAAAGTCTTTATTTACTAAAAGATGCTAAATGCTAATGTCACCTGTTTGATGGTCTTCCATGGTTTCCAGGAAACACCGTTGCAGTACAACAGCTCATTGATGGTGTGGTTGAAATGCACGAGTCCCATCAGCTCTGGTACGCATGTCACATGTGACCTCTGCTGACCAATCACAGGCCCTTACAGGTCAAAGGTCATGAGAAACCACAAGGTTGTGTAACATCTGAGACTCACTCACATGCTCAGTGGGGCGGCCAGAATGAGCTCTTCTGTTTACTGGCTGAACGTGGGCCTTCCTCCCTTGTCTGGATGGAGACCCATCATCACCATCATCATCATCATCATCATCATCATGGCCCTGTGTCTGCATGATTCCATGATACTGGAGAGCAGAGAAGATCGGTTCAACTACAGTCTGTCACTGGTAAACAACGGTTGTATCTGGTACTCACGGTGTAGACGGTGTCTGTTCCGTTGTGGAAAACACTGGAAGGACTGATCTGACACACACACACACACACACACACACACACACACACACACACACACACACACACACACACACACACACACACACACACACACACACACACACACACACACACACACACACACACACACACACAAACATATTCCAGTTCTAGTGATGTAATGTAATGGACATAAAGTGCTGACTCGGCTTTGACTGTATCCACATTCTGATTGGATGAAGGGTTGAGGAGGTCCAGCTCTGTTTTTAAAGGGACCAAAAGTCATTGGACAATTGACCCCAAAACCATTCCATGGGCAGGTGTGGTCATTACCAATGAAACATATTAAAGGTGTGGAGGTGATTTGAGGGGTGGTGCTCTGAAGACAACATGTGGTCAAAGGAGCTCTCCATGCAGGACATGAAACAAGACTTCCTGAAGCTACAGAAACAGAAAAAAACCATCCGTGAAGTTGCTACAATATTAGGAGTGACTAAACCTACAGTTTGGTTTATCCTGAGAAAGAAAGAAAGAACTGGTCAACTTGGCAACGCAAAAAGACCTGAACGTCCACAGAAGACAACAGAATCATTTCCATGGTGAAGAGAAACCCCTTCACAACAGCCAACCAAGTTAAAAACCCTGTCCAGGAGGTAGGCGTGTCCTTGTCCAGGTCTACCATAAAGAGAAGAGTACATGAGAGTAAACACAGAGGGTTCACTGCACGGTGCAACACTCAGAAGACTCCACAGTAGAAAGGCTCCATTGGACTTTATTAAAAACATCTAAAAAGCCAGCACAGTTCTGGAACAACATGAAACTAAGATCAACCTCTACCAGAACCATGGTCAGATAAAAGTCTAGAGAAGGCGTGGTACAGCTCATGATCCAACACATAGCACATCATGTGTAGAACATGGTAGAGTGGTGGGTGGTCCTGCATGGGTGCTGGTGTTTATTGATGATGTCACACAGGTCAGATGAATTCTGAGGTGTTCAGGGACCTACTGTCTGCTCTAATCCAGCCAAATCATGCCAAACTGATGAGGTGGTGTTTCATAATACAGATGGACAATGACCCAAAACATAGAGCTAAAGCAACCCAGGACTTTATTAAAACATAGAAGTAGAAGATTGTTGAATGGCCAAGTTAGTCACATGATCTCAACCCAACGGAGCATTTCACCTGTTAAAGACTAAAGTTCAGAAAGAAAGCAACTGAAAGCTGCAGAGCTTTAAAAAGGAGGAAACCCAACGTCTGGTGATGTTCATGAGCTCAACACTTCAGGAAGTCATTGGCAACAAAAGGTTTTCAACTCTTCTCTCTCTACATCTCTATCCAAAAACCCAAATGATGGAATTGATCAGCTGGTTTCTCAATGCAATCAACCAAATTATTTCAACAGAGAACGGGCAGAGGTGAGCCCGCTTGTCCATATGGAATGTTTGCGGTGGGATACATGATGGACTCCTGGGAGTGGAGGGTCGTGTGTCTGTCCATCTGTTGAGGATGTGGAAGACATCTACATGACTGGAATGATGGTAGCAGGCATACTGCTGATTGGAGCTGGCAGTTCTCTGACCTATCGGAGAGGTTGGATTACGTCAGCAGCTGTTTTGGGAAGGTTGCCAGTCATTTCTGATGGATGGAGCAGGGCTCTTCACACTCATAAGGCCACCATACTGCCCCACTGCCACGTGGGAACTTTGTTTCTGAATCAGATCTACCTCAGGTTGTTTCACTGCAAAGAGCTGAACTGTATAGAATGAAGCTATCGGGATCATGTTTCAAAACCTTCTTTGGCCCCCCATCCCCCCTCCCTCCCATGTAGTGGCAGCAGGAGGGGCGCTGCACACGGGCGCCCCTCCAAAAGCCCCCCTCCCCCGACCATACGTGCTATGTCCTTGTATTTTTGTTGTATTTGTGTTATGATTGAATTGTGTGTATGCCTATAAGTTTTATACATTGTATTAATGTGTGTGACCTTCCTCTGGACGACAGATGGACATGAGAACTTCTGCTATAATCTACAAACATGTACAACTTGTTCATTACTGTGTGTTGTCAAATAAATAAATCAATAAACACATAGAGGCGTGTCCTTACTGATCTCTGACGGCTCACAACACTGACTTTCTCTGTCCTCAGACCGGTTTGTGACCCAGGGTTGAAAACCACAGAGCCACTACCAATGGGGAGCCTCTCCAGCTGAATGGTGCCATGCTGGGGGTAGTGGTTCTCCACCACGGCCGTCCCCCCCAGCACAGACACAGAGACAGAGCCGTCTTTGTGCTGCTGGCATTGGCCTGACGTATAGAATAATAGATAGAACATAGACATTATATAGAGCAGATATAACATATAGATTAAATAGAACATGTAGAAAATATAGAACATAGAATATATAGAATAATAGATAGAATATAGACATTATATAGAGCAGATAGAACATATAGATTATATAGAACATATAGAAAATATAGAACATAGAATATATAGAATAATAGATAGAATATAGACATTATATAGAGCAGATATAACATATAGATTAAATAGAACATGTAGAAAATATAGAACATAGAATAATATATAGAATATAGACATTATATAGAGCAGATAGAACATATAGATTAAATAGAACATGTAGAAAATATAGAGCATAGAATAATAGATAGAATATAGACATTATATAGAGCAGATAGAACATATAGATTATATAGAACATATATAAAATATAGAACATAGAATACATAGAATAATATATATAGAACATATAGAATATATACATTTACATAGAGCAGATAGAACATATAGAAAATATACATTATATAGAACATATGGAATATATAGATTATATAGAATGTGTTGGTTCACAGAGTCACTAACTTCCTACATGTCCAACGTTTCCATTACCTCTCCCTGAGTCTTTGATGGTAATGAGAGCTTTGTTGATGGGTCCAATGATGGTTCCCTCAGCAGAAACCAGCTGTACCTCCAACGTCTCCTCTGCCTCTTCTAGGTGGTCCTGGACCAGCTCTATGGGCCACTTCCTGTTTATCACCCCTAGAACACACAACAACAGCTCTATTATAGATATATATATATATATATAGATCAGCTCTATGGGCCACTTCCTGTTTATCACCCCTAGAACACACAACAACAGCTCTATTATAGATATATATATATATATATATATATATATATATAGATCAGCTCTATGGGCCACTTCCTGTTTATCACCCCTAGAACACACAACAGCAGCTCTATTATAGATATATATATATATAGATCAGCTCTATGGGCCACTTCCTGTTTATCACCCCTAGAACACACAACAGCAGCTCTATTATAGATATATATATATATATATAGATCAGCTCTATGGGCCACTTCCTGTTTATCACCCCTAGAACACACAACAACAGCTCTATTATAGATATATATACAGTATGTATATAGATCAGCTCTATGGGCCACTTCCTGTTTATCACCCCTAGAACACACAACAACAGCTCTATTATATATATATATATATATATATATATATAGATCAGCTCTATGGGCCACTTCCTGTTTATCACCCCTAGAACACACAACAACAGCTCTATTATATATATATATATATATATATATATATAGATCAGCTCTATGGGCCACTTCCTGTTTATCACCCCTAGAACACACAACAACAGCTCTATTATAGATATATATATATATAGATCAGCTCTATGGGCCACTTCCTGTTTATCACCCCTAGAACACACAACAACAGCTCTATTATATATATATATATATATATATATATATATATATATATATATATATATATATATATATATATATATATATATATATATAGATCAGCTCTATGGGCCACTTCCTGTTTATCACTCCTAGAACACACAACAACAGCTCTATTATAGATATTTATACAGTATATATATATATATAGATCAGCTCTATGGGCCACTTCCTGTTTATCACCCCTAGAACACACAACAACAGCTCTATTATATATATATATATATATATATAGATCAGCTCTATGGGCCACTTCCTGTTTATCACCCCTAGAACACACAACAACAGCTCTATTATAGATATATATATATATATATAGATCAGCTCTATGGGCCACTTCCTGTTTATCACCCCTAGAACACACAACAACAGCTCTATTATAGATATATATATATATATATATATATATATATATAGATCAGCTCTATGGGCCACTTCCTGTTTATCACCCCTAGAACACACAACAGCAGCTCTATTATAGATATATATATATATAGATCAGCTCTATGGGCCACTTCCTGTTTATCACCCCTAGAACACACAACAGCAGCTCTATTATAGATATATATATATATATATAGATCAGCTCTATGGGCCACTTCCTGTTTATCACCCCTAGAACACACAACAACAGCTCTATTATAGATATATATACAGTATGTATATAGATCAGCTCTATGGGCCACTTCCTGTTTATCACCCCTAGAACACACAACAACAGCTCTATTATATATATATATATATATATATATATAGATCAGCTCTATGGGCCACTTCCTGTTTATCACCCCTAGAACACACAACAACAGCTCTATTATATATATATATATATATATATATATATATAGATCAGCTCTATGGGCCACTTCCTGTTTATCACCCCTAGAACACACAACAACAGCTCTATTATAGATATATATATATATAGATCAGCTCTATGGGCCACTTCCTGTTTATCACCCCTAGAACACACAACAACAGCTCTATTATATATATATATATATATATATATATATATATATATATATATATATATATATATATATATATATATAGATCAGCTCTATGGGCCACTTCCTGTTTATCACTCCTAGAACACACAACAACAGCTCTATTATAGATATTTATACAGTATATATATATATATAGATCAGCTCTATGGGCCACTTCCTGTTTATCACCCCTAGAACACACAACAGCAGCTCTATTATAGATATATATATATATATATATAGATCAGCTCTATGGGCCACTTCCTGTTTATCACCCCTAGAACACACAACAACAGCTCTATTATAGATATATATACAGTATGTATATAGATCAGCTCTATGGGCCACTTCCTGTTTATCACCCCTAGAACACACAACAACAGCTCTATTATATATATATATAGATCAGCTCTATGGGCCACTTCCTGTTTATCACCCCTAGAACACACAACAACAGCTCTATTATATATATATATATATATATATATATATATATATATATATATATATATATATATATATATATAGATCAGCTCTATGGGCCACTTCCTGTTTATCACCCCTAGAACACACAACAGCTCTATTATAGATATATATATATATATATATATATATATATAGATCAGCTCTATGGGCCACTTCCTGTTTATCACCCCTAGAACACACAACAACAGCTCTATTATAGATATAGGACTGAGCTAGGCTACACTACAGGACTGAGCTAGGCTATGCTACAGGAGTGAGCTAGGCTATGCTACAGGACTGAGCTAGGCTATGCTACAGGAGTGAGCTAGGCTATGCTAGGCTATGCTACATAAACCATGACTTTCCATAAATAAATTATATCTATTACAAGCTTCAGTCTTAAGTTGAAAAATGTGATTAATTGCAATTATTATAGAAAATTGTGCGATGAGTTTTTGAATCTATTGACAGGACTAATATCACCGTATGCTGTTTTCTACATTAACCTGAGCACTGACATAAGCTAATGCTACATGCTAATGCTAATGTGAAACATACCTGGGTCAAACTGAATGAGAAAAGCAGCATTTGTGAGGAAATCTCTTTGTGATGTTGCAGTTCCTTCTGTCACCTGAAAAACATCAAGATAACATGATGTGGTAGAGCTGTACATATAGATCTGTTTAAAGGGATCATCCACTGTTTTTACAAATGTGGTTTCAAATCTTCTAAATATCCTTATTAGTAGTTATTAGTAATTAAATATTCATTTAATTACTTTTTATTTAGCTCCACATTTTCCACATATATTGACCCATTATTGTCACGTTTAACCTCTTTTCACCATATTTCATGATTATTTTTGCCAATTTAACCACATTCATGATTTTTTTGTCCATATTTTAGTAGTTTAAACTAACTTTATCTGCATTTTTAATTCCATTATCCACAATTTGCAACTTTTGACCAATTTCTGTGGTTTTTAAAATCACATTTCACCTCATTTTCCACCATTTTTGGTCATTTTGAACCATTTTATTAGTGATTAAAACCAGGATTTCCATCTTTAAGATGACTATAATAATAATAATAAACGTTCCTGGATAACAGTGGATATTATTCAGATGAATAAATAAATGTGGTTATCACAGATTCATAGAACAATGGACCATCATTTTACTGACTTTATGGATGGACCCCAAAAATCTCTCCTTTATTCCCCCTTATAGATGGTCCTGTCTCCACATGACTTATTTTGGAGGGTCCCCACTCTCTGGGACCTTTATTTTGGAGGATCCCCACTCTCTGGGACCTTTATTTTGGAGGGTCCCCGCTCCCTGAGACCTTTATTTTGGAGGGTGCCCACTCTCTGGGACCTTTATTTTGGAGGGTGCCCACTCTCTGGGACCTTTATTTTGGAGGGTGCCCACTCTCTGGGACCTTTATTTTGGAGGGTGCCCACTCTCTGGGACCTTTATTTTGGGGGTGTGCAAAGGTTGAGAAGCACTGGTCTAAATAATTAGGAAAAGTTAAATGTAAACATCTTTTGTTTATATAAAGAGAATAAAAACACACTATTGAAGGACTTCCACCCTAAAGTCCTTCTATTCTCAGGGTTTGTGTGTCTTTAACAGTCTGTGATTTACTCTGTAACTCCAGCCACCAGAGCATGTCAGCGCACTGTTTAAGGAAGAGTAAAGGTCCCTCAGGAGAGCTCTTCTTCTCTGCGTCATTGTCGACTACCAAACCTCAGAGTTGGAAGTGTCGCCTGTTTTTATCCTCTTTGGGTAAACCAAGATGTTTCCATCTTTTCCTGTTTATCAGATGTGTTATACATTTTCATAGGAGGAAACTGTGCATTAGACCTGTTTTAAATACACTTTCAAGTTGCTGAGTTTCTCACAAATTGATCCTAGAAAACTTTATCTAAGTGACATATGTCAAACATAAGGCCCACGGGCCTAGTTTGGCCGCCAGAGCATCTGGTCCGGCCCATAGGAAGATTTGTTTAAAGTTAACAATACAGAAAAAAACAGGACTTTTTGTAAAATTATCATATAAGTTGTAGATAAAATATGATGGAGGTTGTAGTACTACATTATTTATGTATTAATACATCACAATTATTCGCAAAAACCTGGAAAATCCTTGCAAATTAATCCACAGAATTCAAAAACTTCCAAAAACGTAATTGCAAAGTCAAGAAATTTTGAGCAATTGCTTAACATTCAGGATTTTGTTTGAATTTGTTTGGTCAGAGCCACTTGAGGTCAAAGTGGGTGGTACGTGTCCCTAGAACTAAGATGATCTACGTGAAGCAGGTTAATTAGTGTTCACACCTTGATGGTGATGAAGGAAATGTTTGCTAAGTTCCCTTTTCGAACCAGTTCCACTGAGAGCCTTCCCTGGTCTTCACACGTGGTCCAAGCTGGCTGAGAGAGCTCCACAGACGACCAGTGGAAGTTCAGACTGGGACAGAAGTTCAGAGAAGGTGTTTAACATAGAGCAGAGTTTATAGAACCAGCACACCATGGGTTCTTACGTGTGACTGGTTCCAGTGTTGCCCAGTGGATCAGACACTGTGAAGATCAGACTGTCTGACAGAGCGTCTCTGTCCACGTCCACCACGTACACCAATGTTCTACTGGTCAGCTCCATCTGAGAGAAGCATCCGGTCACAAACCCACCTAGAAAAGAACAGGAGAGAACTGGAACTCACTGGAACCCAGTATGAACCTTAAAACCACATAACAATGAACTTTGTCTGCACATGCTGTCAAAGGTCAACACTACAAGAAGTGCAATCTTTTTAGACAGCAATGAATTTTATTTTTATTTTTGTTATTGCAATTAAATAAATTGCATTATTTTATTGCATAATTGTGACCATCACCAGCCCTCCCTAAGGAAGGGTAAGAAACACTTTATTAAAGGGAGAATATAAAAAGAGAGAGCAGTGTTACACCTAGATGGGGGGGGGGGGGCAGGAAGGGTGGGGAGGAGTTGATTACTGTAAAGTGAGAGTGAGATGTGAAGTTGTAGACGTGAGGTTTAGCTATAATAGTGGTGTCTGTGGGCAGAGGGAAGGAGTGAGTGGTAATACCTGGATCAACGTGTCTAAAGTTAAGTCCAAGGCATGCTAGTGCATCGTAGACCGATGTATGTGCAAGAAACTGCTACTGTAAACCCAAACGCTGTCCCGGACTCGAGGACGCAGCCAGAATAGCAGAAAGAGCGGGGGCCAGGGAGCCCAGGCAACCGCCCCCGGCCGAGCAGCCCCCCAGACGCCCCCAAGACACCAAGCCGAGACAGCCACCGCCCCCCACATACACACCCAAGAAAGCACCTAGAAGCCGAGGAGCCAGTGCACTCTGCCACCGCCCCCAACCCCCAACCCGAAGGCCCTCCACCGACATCCACCCCACCACTCACACCCCCACCCCCGCACCCAATCCCCTGAGGGGAGGGCCCAGAGAGCCCCCCACCCGAGATCCCAGCAGAGGGGCCAAGGCCCACGCCCAACAGACGGCCAGAGCCGCGACGAACAGGCAGCCGGCAGGCACCCGCCAGTGGGCCCAGAGCCAGCAGGGACCGGACCCCAGGCCAGAAGGACCCAGAATAGAAGCAGCACCGGGAGCAGCACGCCCAAGGACAACGACCACACCCCCGGCCGCCCTGGGCAACAAGGGGACGCTGCACGCCAGCCCCCAGGCGCACCAACCCAGCCCCCCAGAGCGCCAATGTCTTCTTCTTGTTCTTCTCTGTTCTGGTGGGTTAAAAACACCTGCCAGAAACGTGTCCGTCTGTAATACCGGTCCGTCGGAAACACTTCCGTTGCGGAAACCCGGTGGCCGGGAAGTGTCAGGTGATAGCATTTAAAGAAATGAACACAAATGCAAAAAGGTCACAACACGAATGCAAAATGGCCACAACGTTTCCTACAGACCGGTATTACAGACGGAGACGTTTCTGGCTGATGTTTTTAACCCACCAGAACAGAGAAGAACAAGAAGAAGACATCGAAACGCATATGAAAGTAAGTGAAAGTTGATTAGGATACTCTTATATTTTTCATATCAGGCTATCATATCATAATACCTGTCCGTCTGTAATACCGGTCCGTCAGAAACACTTCCGTTATGACCTGTTTGCATTTGTGTTCGTTTCTGTAAATGCATTCACCTGACACTTCCCAGCCACCGTACTTGTAAATATGTGGAAACAACTACATCCAATACTCATCCTATTTTCCTACTGTAAAAAAGGCGATAAGAATGATATCACAATCAGGTGTAGGTGCAAAAACAAATGCTGGGACGGAGGCGGAGCTCAGGTGCATTATTCCCACATTGATTGTTTCCATAAGCATAGAAGGCAGAGGAAATCAAAAAAACACAAAAAGCAAAACCAAGAATAAACAAGAACAATGTCCAAAAGCAAAAAAACAGGAATTACTGCATGAGCTCAGGTCACAGGTGATGTCATGGTAGAACCAGCACAGCCTCTCTATTTATGCACCATAGTTCATTATTTACAGCTGGTGGCCAATCAGGAGAAAGCTGCTGGGAGGGAGGCCCAGAGTTCCTGCCTGCCCTCCAAAATAAAACCCCATTCTGACAAATGATCACTAAAGCACATTTTTATTCACCAACAAACCCTATTTTTGTAGAACTAAATGTATTGAAAATCCATGATCTTGTTGACCTTAACACATTAGTAATGATGTACAAGGCACATTTTTTTGGTGAAGTTGGGGGAGTTTTCCTCCCTATCTGGGGTCCCTCAGGGCTCCATCCTGGGCCCTATTCCTTTTTCTTTCTAAATGCTCGTGTTAGGTCTTGTTTTTACACAACATGGCATTTCTTTCCATTGTTACGCGAATGATGCACAAATCTATTTACCCCTAAAACCTAACTCATCTGCCCCTCCTACAGGAAGTGTCTGCTGGATGTCTAGACCACGTGTCAAACTCAAGGCCCGGGGGCCAAATACGGCCATTTAGAGCATCGATTTTGGCCTGCACGAGAAAGTAAAAAAGTCAGAGAAACCATGAATCGTTGTGTAAATGATCAACTAATTCAGTTGTAGATATCTCCAAATTAATACACAAATTCAATGAAACACCACAATATTAGCTTATGTCACATGATGGAAGTCATTTTTATTCTGAAATGGTTAAAATCCTGCAATTTTCTTTAAATTCTTCCACAAAATGTCCCCAAATTATATAAAAATTAATCATAAATCAAATAAAATGAAAGTGAACTGATATATCTGTCACTTATTGATTTAATATCATCAGTGCTGTAGATATTTGATCATTTATTTACACGTGGAAGAGCAAACGAGAGCACAATGATGTTCACATGAATAATTCATGCCTAAAATCTGAAGATGAACGGCTCCAGATTTGGCTCCTGAACTAAAATGAGTTTGAAAAAATAAAAAAAAATGTCTTTGGGGTCACCAGAAATTCTTGATATCAAAATGGGGTCACGATCCAAAAATGGTCGGGAACCACTGCAATGAATACAGTTTTTTTCCACTCATTTACATAATGAGATGATTTCAAATGTGTGTCATCACATCATTATGATCTATAGATGTTTTTAAATAGTTTAATAATAAAATGTTGAAGTGGGACAAAGGGGGGACTAGGATTCAGAAATAAGAGAAAGGGGGACTAGAGCCTAAAAAGTTTGAGAACCACTGATCTGCACTGAAAACTAGTGGAGATGGGGGCGGGGCCTAGACATTGGACCACTACTTTTACTTTTAAAACTATTTAAAAAACCCTTTAATGTATTGAAAACTGGTGTTATTGGATCTGTATTTTTATTGTGTTTGACTGTAAACATCTATAATGTCTGTACAGCACTGTGGTCAACGTCTGTTGTTTTTAAATGTGCTCTATAAATAACATAGTGATCATCACCTGTGCTGATGTTCTCCAGGTATCCAAAATGAGGTGCACGCTGGATGCAGAACATCAGCTGTTCATCTGTGCTGTCCCTGTGGTGAACCTTCAGTTCTCTGGAGGAGAGGAAGATCCCAGACCTGCCTCCAGGAAGCTGCTCCACCTCCCACAGAGGCAGCAGCTCCACCACCTCAGGGGGACGCTGGTCCAGGAGAAGGATCTGGAACAATGGAGGAGGACTTCATCAGCTGCAAGATGTTAAAAAGCAGCTCTGTGCAATTAAAGTCAATAAAACTCATGGTCCACATGAACGTAGTCCTGTGTTCCATCACATTTCTAACCAGAATATTTGCATTTCCTGAAGAATGCAGGTGCTGGCCCACATCTCACTGCATTAGCTTAGCATTAACATTACCCTAGCATTAGCCTAGCATAAACATTAGTATTAGCTCAGCATTCACATTAACCTAGTGTCAGCGTTAGGCTAGCGTTAACATTAGCTTAGCATTAACATTACCCTAGCATTAGCCTAGCATAAACATTAGTATTAGCTCAGCATTCACATTAACCTAGTGTCAGCGTTAGGCTAGCGTTAACATTAGCTTAGCATTAACATTACCCTAGCATTAGCCTAGCATAAACATTAGTATTAGCTCAGCATTCACATTAACCTAGTGTCAGCGTTAGGCTAGCGTTAACATTAGCTTAGCATTAACATTACCCTAGCATTAGCCTAGCATAAACATTAGTATTAGCTCAGCATTCACATTAACCTAGTGTCAGCGTTAGGCTAGCGTTAACATTAGCTTAGCATTAACATTACCCTAGCATTAGCCTAGCATTAACATTAGTATTAGCTCAGCATTCACATTAACCTAGTGTCGGCGTTAGGCTAGCGTTAACATTAGCTTAGCATTAACATAGCCTAGTGTTAGCATTAGCCTAGCTTTAGCACAAACCTAGCATTAGCAATAGCCTAGCTTTAGCACTAACCTAGCATTAGCTGAACATTAGTAATAAGGTTGAAATGGGTTGAAAAAGGACCTTTACCTACGGGTACAAATAAAGTAATGAGAACCTGATCTTTTAAGAATAATCTGGGAACACCAGTAGAACGTGGGTTCTCTCCCACTAACCTGGACAGTGAGGAACACAGGTTCCGTGCATACGTGGCCGTCCAATAGGAAGCCCTGATTGGTTCCATCGAACACTGTGAAGGAAAAGGCGTCTATCTGTGAGCGCCCCCCATCGTGTTTGTAGACCACCTCCAGGTCCTGGATGTTCCTCTGGGTGAACCTGGAGCCGCTGGTCATGGTGGTTCCACCTAGAACCAGTGTTCCATACTGGGGGGGCTTTCGAAGGACCAGGGTCAGCAGGTTGGGGGGGGTGTCAGGGTCCACCACAGACAGGAAGTCAGGACCCAGGATAGCAGAGGAACCGCGGGGAACCGTCAGGTCTTTGTTCAAAGAAAGAGACGGAAGAAGTCGATCCAAGTTTTCTATCTGGATATGTACGGTTCCACGTCTGCTGGTTCTACCGTTATCCACAACAAACCTGCACAGACACGCAGAGGTTTAGACTCTTCTGTAGAATGGGATTCTAGAGGTTCTATAGGTCACATGTGTCAAACTCAAGGCCTGGGGGCCAAATCTGGCCCTTTAGACCAGGGTCTCCAACCTTTGTGTAACTGTGGCTACTTCACAGGTTCTATATATTCTGAAGAGCGACCAGTTAGAAAACTATATATACTTAGTTACAGGCTAAGCTAATAAGCTAGGCTAGCAGGATAATCATACAGACTAGAGAAAATAAAATAAATTAATTAAAATAAATAATAAAAGGGGGGGGGGGAGGGGTTCAGGCGGGAAGAGATTGCTAAGATTTGCAGTAGTCCAAAAAGGGGCTCCATGTTGTATCAAACTGTTATTGCCTTTAACTGAGAAAATGATTTTCTCCACTTTAATAAATGACAAAACATCTCGTAGCCACAGGGATCTTGACGGTGCCTTAGAAGATTGTAATAAGAATATTACGTTATTATTCTAGAGTGAGCAGGTTCTGTGTTTACTAGAACCCCAAAAACAGCCAAGAAATGCTTCAGGACAACCTGAGTTTGAACAACATTGGAAAGAATGGTAGAATATCGTGGTTATTAGAGCTGACATGGCATCTTTCACGGGTAGATTTCAGACAGACAGGTTGTTGAGTCGTGAACCCTATATAACAGAGTACCGGCATGAATCGTGGATATGGCTGTTTTCCACTGTTGGTCAGAAAAGTGTGTACTCAACTCATCTTTTCTAATTTTATCTGTTGATTGTATATCTAATGTACATCTAAGTCCATGAGTTGCTCATAAGATGGAAAAACAGAAGATGCAAAATGCTGAATCTGAAACAAATGGAAGGGTTAGGGTTAGGGACCAAAGGTCAGAGAAACTTATGAAGGTACTATTTTTATAGAGGTCCTTAAAAGTTTTGATGCCAGCGTTTTCCACGTTGGTGAGATCAGAGGAAACACATGATTCTTCATGATTGGCATTGTTATTGATGCTGAAAGACACTTCAATGCTTCCTGTATTTTCAAAGAGGACTGTGTCACATGACTTTTTATATATTTACAGTAGAGGGATTCATTGGAACAGAAGAAGACAACAGAGCTTCCAGTGACGATGAGGAACAAGACAAGTTCACACCACAGCAAGTCTTGTGAGTGGAACCAATAGGTCAATTTATGAATGTGAGCTGACCAATCACAACACAGGAAATCAGGCAAAGCAGGACCACCACTAAACGTCATCTTTTGGAATAAAGATTTCCTCACACAAAAAAGATATTATACGACTGTCGAGAGTCTTAAAAACGTTTTGGGCAAAAACACAGGAATAGAAAGAGAAACTAGGGTAAAATGTTCATTTGAATTGTGTTTATCTGACCTAAAAGAGATAATTAATTTAGTTCATCAATGGGGTGACGTTAGCTGTGTATAAGGAAGGTAAAGTGCAGGTGATGTTGATTCCTAGATATTTAAATCCAGAGGGGCTGAGTTTGAATGGAACACAGAATGTGTGGTTTAACCCAAGAGCTAATGTATTTACTGGAAATCACTTTACTGCTGTAATGATTTTACTGTAAACTATGTAAGGGTTCAGGTTAATGATGACTATATGTTTATGGTCCAAATCAACATCTAATGCAGTTTTTTTAAATTACACTGCGCAAAAAGAGTAAGAATCGAGAATATCCGGTTTTTGATTCTGTCGAGAATACGGACTATTCTGATGCATATCCGGAGTTTTTTGATATGCCCCATATCTGGTCAAATATTCAATTCAGTTCAACTTTCGTCTCAAATTGCTTAACAATATAAAATGCACAGTAAGAAAACCCAACAAGATCCACATGAACAAGCATTTAGCGACAGTGGGAAGAAAAAACTCCACATTTTTTTTAACAGGAAGAAATCTCCAGCAGAACCAGGTTCAGAGGTGGTAGTCATCTGCCTCGACTGGTTGGGGTTAGTGAACAGAAGGACCATCAGAACAGGATAGAGGGCAGAACATCTGAGTGTCCCAGACTAGTTGAACCATGACCCATCGACCAGGAACTGCCAGCTCCAGCATCAAGGCACCATTAATCAGGAACTACTAGCTTCAGCCGCAAGACACAGACTGCAGGATAAACATGATACACTACGATATACTCGTAGCGATGCCATGCTCTGAAATGCTACCACTACAGATGAGGTTTCGTCTTGTACTGGGCACACGTAGGCATCTCAGCGATCACTACAGAGGGGACCATGTCTGCTTTAAATTATATCAATTATACGATGTACGCTTTAGTAAATAAGTAGGTTTTGAATGTAACGGTCTGAGGTGTTGTCCATTTACGTGTAATGGTCGGTGATTATGACCAAATAAAATCACTTTGGTTTTATCCTGGTTAAGGAGAAAATTACGGCTCATCCAGGATGTGATGTCTATGAAATCTATGCTTTGAACTACAGTGGTGTGAAAAAGTGTTTCCCCTCTAAACCTTATCAGAATCAGAATCCTTTTAATTGCCAAGTACAGTTAATTCCAAATTATGTGGCTGGTTTATTCCGTTTTTAATTCCAAATTAGATAATTCCTCTTTCTTGTAAACACTTAACTTGGTTAAAGCCGCTTTATTTTAATCTGTATTGTTTTGCGCATGCGCGACTTGCGAAGATGACGCGCTGGTGACGACATAATCTAAGATAGCGACGGCCCGGACTCCAGCCTAGACTATTTGATAAGAGCCTTAAAAGACATGGATATAATGAAAAGAGTGGATGGACAAAGGCATAAGCATGCAGACTTTCACACGGACATACACGGACTTATTAAACACACACGAACCTCGGTAAACGTAACAGGCTTCATCGGACGGCTGGCACTAGGACCCCCCGGAGTAAATGCGTCCCAGTACTGCATTCACAGACTGTAATATCACCAGTTTATCATTTTACCTGTTATTAGAGCTACTGTCTTTACCAGGGAGATAATATTTATTACTGGTGATTGTTTTCAGATTTTTACCAGTGATTAGTTCATATCTCCTTACGCTTCGTGGTCCAAACTGAAACCATGTGTTATTGTTGAGCTGATGCTTCAAAACTAAATCAGAATAAAGGTGAAAACAATTGTCGTGTGTGGTCTTCTGTTTCATAGACGACAATAAAATGTTTGTTGTATGTTTTTCCTGATAAACCCCTGTCCCCCTGTCCAGTCAGAGCCTTCCCAACCCCCAGCCCTAAAGTGGAATTATCTACAGACGAATAAACCTGTTTTCCATGTAAACCTCGTTCAGGAATTACCACTTTAATTCTGAATGATTCAAATCGGAGTAAATAATTCCGAATGCAAAAACATCATGTAATCGTTGCCATTCGGCAAAATCAAAGATAAAGACACACATAAATTATAAAGGCCAAATCATAGATTTCAAAAGTGTATATCTACAGTATTCTTTTAATTAGAAGATATTTTACATTTACAAATCAAATGATCATTTTCTTGTAGTTAGTTAAAGATTAAATTTACTGCTGATTTAAAGCAACACAAATTATGTTAAAGATCTATTAATTGATTTATTATTATTTATTATTTGGGGGTCTTTTGTGCCTGCTTTGATTTATTTGGTATCTGTATGTGAGTTGTTTAATGTGTATTAAATTTAGTATTTAAATTAGAATTATTTGTTAAAAATTTAGATTTTGTGTATTTTTCTTCCAAACTGTCTTTTTAGTTTCAATCTGCCCCAGTTATATCTGATTAGTCTCATTGCTTACGTACATGGTTGTGCTAAAGTCAATCTTTGACTGTCCATGAGAAGCTGTGTTGTTCTTTAGATGATCTTGGAGCCCATTCCATTCTTTGATGCCTGTAAAGGAACATTCTAAAAGCTAAACACAACTGTTTTATGAAGCTGAAGCCACTTTAAGTTTTGATCTTTGATTCTGAATAATATTCAGGTTGTTTTGTGTTATTTATTTCAGAATTCCTTGTAACATTTTCAGTTTCTGCTGGTCTCAGGTAAATAAACTGGTATTGAAAGAATAGAATACTTAGTGTTTCAGTCAGATTGGTATTTGTAAAGATTAATACTGAGCAGAGTTTAGTTCTGTTAATGTAAATGATTATAAACTGTAGGGTTAGATACAATAACATTTCATTTATCAGAGGCTTTTATCCAAAGCAATGTTAATACAGTAGGAGTAGGAGGGATTCAAACCTCTGACCCTCTGAGTCAGCTTCATTAACCACTGTTCCTCCACCACAGAGTTGATCAACAGTGGATTCTTTTCTGATACAGCGCTGATATGAAGCTGTACAGACACAGATGACCCAAAAAATAATGCATTCTTTAAGAAAAAGTAACTTAAAAGTTACTTTTTCATGTAACTCATTAGTTTTTGGGGTAAGTAATCAAAATAGTAACAGTTCATTTGTGAATGAAGTAACTAGTAACAGTAACTAGTTATGTTTTTTCAGTAACTAGAACAACACTGGTTGTGACAGAAGTGTGACTGAGTTCAGAAAAATTATTGTACCAACGTTTTTATTTAGATTTTTTACTTGTTCTTGCAGCTAAAATTCACCAGAATGCAGGAATTTGCATGTCTTTTGTTAAAACATTTCTGGGGGGAGGACCCCCATGACCTTTCCCCTCAATAGGAGAGGCTTTAACATGTAAATGAAAATGCTGTGAGCTACACATGTAAATCAGGGGAGCAGAGGAACTTCTACTGCTTTCAGTACAAACCACATCTTCATCACAGCTGTGAAGAGTTCAGCTCAGACGTGACCGATTAAGATCAAGGAGGGAAAGTGTTATTATATTAGATTTGTTTTTGGTCAGTGTGACTATTTTTCATGTGTATTGGTGTTTTTTTCAATGCTAACAAGCATTGGTCTAATCTGAAGTCACATGTTCAAAACTCTGAACACGGTCTGCAAATCTCTCAGTCCATGTGGAATAAACTGTGACTCATTTTTCATTGTTTTCACACAAAACACATTCACTGACCACAGTCAACAACATTCATCAACTCTTTTCTCACTCACTAGTTTTAATTATTAATATTATAATTAGTTCACCTGTAAAACACTAAACGTTTACAGCACATTTTTAAAATGCTTCAAACCACATCAGCTAAATGAAATATATTGATTACAGTATTTTGTGTTTTATATAACTGAACCCTATAGATTATTTTTTATATTTTTTTGTGCAAAGATCTTATTTTGTATTAAAATACTGATGTACCTGACAATGTAATGCTCTTTGTTGTTAGTATTTAGTAGTTCAGTGAGCTCAGAGTGAGTAAATGAGATTATTTGTTAGTGTTGTGGTTGAATGAGCTTCATTTGAGACGTGTATGAAGTGTTTTGTTGGTGAGAAACACTTTTGGAGATGAGAGTAACTGTTGAGCTGAGATGACTGATGGATATGCAGGCTGTGTTTAGAGTTTTGAACATGTGACTTCAGTTTCAACCAATACTTGTTAGCAATAATAGAGTGGAAGGGTCCCAACCCACAGGTTGAGAACCACTGGTGTATTGCATGTCCAAGAATCCATGTACTATGGCTAGATTGTAAGTCCAAGCATGTATTTATGTCTCTCCTCTACATTGCACACATTTGATCACCACTGTATTTCTATCCATACAGGGCTTGGTCCGTCATACATATAGAAGCCTCACAGAGCTGCAATGGAAGGTCTAGCCAGAGGACAAGTATGTTTTTGGTCTTTTTCCCTCTGAATTGCCACATTTTGTGAAAATTACAAAACACAGTTAGTTGTAACATGTTTTGCTGAATGATGAGTATCTTCTACCTCCACCACCACCACCACAGATTCTGTTCTGATCACAATGAAAAAGTGACCATGGCTGTGATGGGGGCCATTTAAGATGCTGAGCCACACTGGGGCACAAGCCAAGTTAGAAGTAAGTCTGATCACATTCATCTGGGGACCTAATTTAATGTATTTGAGTGATCATTATCCTTTTCAGATGCCTTAAAATAATACATTTAGTATGAATTCATGACATAGTATTTGTGTTGTCATTTTCATTCACTAGGAGCTGCAACATGGCTTTAGAATCCTACGAGGCCAGTGAGGAGCAGGACCTGAATGGGACCAAGGAGGATGTAAAGAGTAGGAAGACTCTTACCACCAGGAGATCCAGTGTTATTGACGTGCTGCTGCATTTATTGATCATGGTATTTATCAATCACCTGTAAACAAAGTGTATACAGGCTATTTCTAAAGTGACTCTTTAAGACATTTTAATTTCCTGTGACAAGCTGTTGAGCTAAGGTTAATGCATCAATAAACCAATTGGAACAACAATTAATATCAGCAATGGATTTGTTTCTGTTATCATTTATTGTCATAATTTAAGGACCCATAATTGTTTTGTTACATTGTGTTAGCCAAGAAATGTATGGGATTAAATATTTAAAGTGGGTCTTGTGTTCATGTTAGGACAGCTGAAATAAAAATGCTCAGGATACTGACCTCTCTTCACATTTGTCACACAGCTTTTCAAGGAATGGGTCAAAGTGGGACAGAGGATCCTCTCTCCAGAAGAAAAAACTATTTATAAATCTGCCTCTACCAAAGCCACACAGCTGTCAGAGATGATGGAAAAAGCACTGGACAATAACAGAAAAAGATCCACTCACTTATGCACAGACTCTGGACACTTTTCAAAAAGGCTCCGCCCTAATTCAGATAAAACATCTATCTGTCTGCATGTGAGTGAGGTGGAAGAAGACTCAGATAGAGATGTTTAAAATTTTGTTTGTGTGATATATGTGTGTGTGTGTGTGTGTGTTTCTTTTTCTAACTCATTCTAGTCTCACAGCCACTACAGGGAGCACCAAGTAGTGGCAGTACTTTTCCCCCTCTTCCTTTTTTTTTCCTTCCCCTCCCTTCTCCTTAGGTGGGCGTTTACCTTGGCTGCTGCAGATCCTTAATCAGTGGATGAGACACACCTGGGAGTGAGCTGCAGCAGGAGTCATTGGTCCTCACATAAAAGCTGCAGGCAGTGTGTTTTCTGGTGTCAGACTGTTAACAACTATAGAGTCAGTACGATTGCTGTTCTGCCGCGCAGCTTTCTGCTGCCAGCCTCTCACCTCATTCTCTGTGTCTCCAGTTTTGTTTCTCCACCCACTTGCCTGGAAACTGCAAGATCTTCTGCCAGAGTAACCACTGCTTCAAATCTCCCAGGATCAACTCCACCATCTGCCTCTGCTTCTCCTCTGGACTGGATTTCCTCACACGGCTCTGCTCAGCCATCATCCTCCACTACCTCAGTCAGCCTGTTTCCCGATCCTCTGTCACCATCTCTCCATCACCCAAACCGCCAGCTTTATTCCTCAGTTCTGTTTGTGAGTTCATATCTGAGTTGAATTAAATACTGCAAAGGATCATTGGTTGTCGTGTCTTGTTGTCCTGCACTTGAGCCTCTGAATACCGGCCGTGACAGTACAGTCTGACCAACATGAGCTCAGCAGGCAATGAGACCGGCATTAATGCAGCGCCAGGTGAAATTTCTTTGCAACAAGCCGTTGTTAATCAAGGTTCTACTCTGGAACAACACGCCGCGTTGCTACAAAGTCTAGTGGAGAGTAATAATGCCTTACTGAGGCAAGTTTCCTCTTTAACCAGCAAAGCTAATCAAATAGCCACTTCAATTGCCTCGCCTGCCGCAGCAGCGGCTGTTTCTAGTCCTGGTGCAAGTACTTTGGCCAACATTGACCCTGCCTTGCCCCAGCCAGTACGCGAACCTCACGTTCCATTACCGGAACGTTATAATGGCGATGGTAGCTCATGTCAGGCCTTTCTAACGCAAGTATCTCTCATTTTTGACCTTCAACCACTCTCGTACTCCTCAGAAAGGGCTAGGGTAGCATTCCTAATTAGTCTGCTTTCTGGTCCAGCACGAGAATGGGGAACGGCTGTGTGGAGCCGACGGGAGCCTGTCTGCAACGCATACTCGGCATTTGTTGAGGAGATGAAGGTTTTTGACCACCCAGTTCAGGGAAGGGATGCAGGTCACCGTCTATTGTCTATCCGCCAGGGTAACCAAAGCGTGTCAGAGTTCTCTGTGGAGTTCCGCACCTTGGCGGCCGCTAGTGGTTGGAATGGTGAGGCCCTTCAGGGAGCATTCTATACGGCGCTCCAGGACTCCATTAAGGATGAGTTAGCCACACGCGACGAAACCCGCAGTCTGGATGAGACCATCGCTCTTGCCATCCGGATAGACAACAGAATGAGAGAACGCCGCAGAGAGAAGGGTTCTCGACCCGAATCGGTCCGATCCGTTCTTGGGGGACGTCAGGACCCCCCAGCTCTGCCCCGTCTTTTATCTGAACCAGAACCCATGCAGCTTGGCCGCACCCTGCTTTCCCTTCAGGAGAGACAACATCGACGGGACACCAACAAGTGCATGTATTGTGGTAAACCAGGACACTTCATTGCAGCCTGCCCAATGAAGTCAGGGAAGGGACCAGGCTCACCAGTAGTAGGGGAGGTACAGGTGAGCCAAGCCACATCTTTAGGAAGTCCTCCTCGTCTGCAAGTCTCTGCTTCTCTTTGCTGGCAATCTAGCTCAGTCTCCATCCAGACCCTCATTGATTCAGGAGCTGAGGAAAATTTTCTGGACAGCCGGTTAGCCCAGCAGTTAAAGATTCCATTGGTTCCACTGAAGACCCCTCTTAAGGTATGTGCCCTTAATGGGTTACTGTTTTCTCAAGTCTGTCATAGGACTGTTCCTGTAACATTGATTCTAGCTGGTAATCACCGTGAGACCACCTCCTTCTACATCATGAACCACTCGAATCCTCCTTTGGTCCTTGGTTTCTCCTGGCTCCAGCGTCATAACCCCCGGTTGGATTGGAAGAAGAAGGAGATTCTCTCCTGGGATCCTGTCTGTCATGAAACCTGTCTGCATTCCGCCTTGACTCCTTCAAGTCCCTCTCCAACCAGCCCGGCCCCATTCATCGACCTTAGGTTAGTTCCACGAGAATATCATGACCTGGCACCTGTATTCAGTAAGGAAGATGCTTTGTCTCTGACCCAACCTGACCCCAGTTTGCAGTTTGTGGTAGAGGTGGCTGCATCTGATACGGGAGTTGGAGCAGTTCTGTCCCAGCGGTCCCCTGCGGACCAAAAGCTACACCCCTGTGCATTTTTCTCCCGTCGCCTCTCCTCTGCGGAAAGAAATTATGACGTGGCTAACCGTGAATTGCTGGCAGTGAAACTGGCTCTTAAAGAATGGCGGCACTGGTTGGAAGGAGCAGAACAACCATTCATCGTTTGGACTGACCACAGAAATTTAGAGTACATTCGCTCCGCTAAGAGACTCAACGCCCGTCAAGCCCGCTGGACTCTCTTCTTTGGAAGGTTTAAGTTTACTCTGTCATACCGTCCTGGATCCAGAAATATCAAGCCGGATGCCCTGTCCCGACAGTTTGCGGCAGGGGAATCTGCTGGTGAACCCGAGCCGATTCTCCCCAAGTATTGTGTGGTGGCATCCTGGACATGGGAGATTGAGTCAAGGGTGCAAGAGGCGCTGGAGCTTCACCCTGATCCAGGTAACGGAC
This sequence comes from Gouania willdenowi, assembly GCF_900634775.1. Classification (NCBI taxonomy): domain Eukaryota; kingdom Metazoa; phylum Chordata; class Actinopteri; order Blenniiformes; family Gobiesocidae; genus Gouania; species Gouania willdenowi. Next base: position 649,396 of record NW_021145094.1, on the reverse strand, counting down.
CACCAAATCTACTGTACGTACCTGACTCTGTTCGTTCTCAGGTTCTCGTCTGGGCCCATTCCTCTCGGCTTACATGTCACCCTGGTACCGCACGCACTCTGGAGGTGTTGAAAAAGAAGTTCTGGTGGCCGTCCTTGGACAAAGACACCCGTGAGTTTGTTGCCGCCTGTTCTGTTTGTTCTGCTAATAAAACCTCTAATAAACCTACGGCGGGGTTGCTCCAGCCCCTGCCTGTGCCTCATCGGCCCTGGTCCCATATCGCCATTGACTTTGTTACTGGTCTACCACCGTCCCAAGGTAACACGACCATTCTTACAATTGTTGATCGATTTTCAAAGGCTGCTCATTTTGTTGCCATCCCCAAGCTTCCCTCTGCTAGGGAGACAGCGGATCTCCTCATCCTGCATGTCTTCAGACTCCATGGCATTCCAGTGGATATTGTTTCGGATCGTGGGCCCCAGTTTACTTCGGAGGTTTGGCGGTCATTCTGTTCTGCGTTGGGAGTTAAGGTCAGTCTCTCCTCTGGATTCCATCCCCAGTCCAATGGCCAGACAGAGAGAGCTAATCAGTCCCTTGAGACCTATCTACGATGCATGACCTCTGACAACCCCACTGCATGGAGTAACGTCTTGCCCTGGGTCGAATATGCGCATAACTCCCTGACTAATTCTTCTTCCGGCCTCTCTCCTTTTCAGTGTTCCCTGGGCTACCAACCACCCTTGTTCCCATCTCAGGAAGGGGAGATTGCCATCCCTTCTTTGCAATCCTTCCTGAGACGCTGTGAGAGGACCTGGAAGAGAGCGAGAACCTCTTTATTAAAGGCTGGTGGTAGAATGGCACAGCAGGCCAATCGCCATCGCTCTCCTGCCCCAGTCTACGTACCAGGTCAGAGAGTTTGGCTTCGGGCTAAGGACCTGCCTTTAAAGGTTGAATCTAGGAAGTTGGCTCCCCGTTTTGTTGGACCCTTTTCTATTGAACGTTTAGTTGGTCCCAGTGCCGTCCGTCTTAATCTTCCCTCCTCTATGAGGATCCACCCTACTTTTCACGTGTCACAGATAAAGCCTACGAGGGAGAGTCCCTTGGCCCCCCCAGTCCGTCCCCCTCCTCCTCCAAGGATGGTGGATGAGGCCCCGGTGTACACTGTCCGACGTCTGATTGATGTTCGTCGGCGGGGACGTGGCCTCCAATATCTGGTCGACTGGGAGGGGTATGGTCCGGAAGAACGCAGCTGGGTACCGCGACGGTCCATTCTAGATGACACTCTTGTTAGAGACTTCCACCGCCGTCGGCCGGACCGGATGCCTTGTGCACCAGGTGGTGCATCTAGGAGGGGGGGTACTGTCACAGCCACTACAGGGAGCACCAAGTAGTGGCAGTACTTTTCCCCCTCTTCCTTTTTTTTTTTCCTTCCCCTCCCTTCTCCTTAGGTGGGCGTTTACCTTGGCTGCTGCAGATCCTTAATCAGTGGATGAGACACACCTGGGAGTGAGCTGCAGCAGGAGTCATTGGTCCTCACATAAAAGCTGCAGGCAGTGTGTTTTCTGGTGTCAGACTGTTAACAACTATAGAGTCAGTACGATTGCTGTTCTGCCATGCCGCTTTCTGCTGCCAGCCTCTCACCTCATTCTCTGTGTCTCCAGTTTTGTTTCTCCACCCACTTGCCTGGAAACTGCAAGATCTTCTGCCAGAGTAACCACTGCTTCAAATCTCCCAGGATCAACTCCACCATCTGCCTCTGCTTCTCCTCTGGACTGGATTTCCTCACACGGCTCTGCTCAGCCATCATCCTCCACTACCTCAGTCAGCCTGTTTCCCGATCCTCTGTCACCATCTCTCCATCACCCAAACCGCCAGCTTTATTCCTCAGTTCTGTTTGTGAGTTCATATCTGAGTTGAATTAAATACTGCAAAGGATCATTGGTTGTCGTGTCTTGTTGTCCTGCACTTGAGCCTCTGAATACCGGCCGTGACATCTAGTTTTATTGTGATAGAATAAAATGTTATGTGCACTAAGTGATTTTTGTTTTTAATATTTATCTTGATAGTCTCTATCTTCAAAGTAGATCTGCCATTTTTGATGAGACAATTGGTTCAGAGGGGAAAAGGTTTAAGTGGACCTAGTATAGAGTTAGGGACACTGCATTTAACTGTCCTGGGTTAGGGTGAGTCACCCTATGGGCCATGAATTGTATATCGGACTTCGGATATGACCGGGGAGAGTATCCGGGAAGAATTGAACTCTGGTATATGGCAAGTATAAAAGTGTTCCCATATCCGGAGTTTGACATGCTCCGAACATGACATCTACTTCAACTGCTGTTCGGAGAGTATCCCAGGTGGATATCACCGTATTTGACTCATATCTTGGAATATTCGGGGTTCGATTCTTGGGCTTTTTGCGCAGTGTTATGGGACATGAAACGTACGTTGCTGGCTGCTGGACCCCCACACCACGCATGAAGTGGGCCGGTCTGTCAATGACTCCTGGACCACTTGGGTCCCCCGGTCCGCCCTGTTTCAAACCTCAGAGTTTAATAATGCTCCTGAGGGCCCCTCACATGGTCCATGTGGGCTACATGGGGCCCGTGGGCACCATGTTGGTGACCCCAGCTTTAGGGCATCCGATTCGGCCACAGGAGACAAAAAAAAGGACAGAGATAACGTGAATTATTGTGTAAATAACCAAATCATTAGGGACGCATAAAATTTTGGTGTAAACCAAAAATGAAAAAAAACAAAACAAACAATCATCAAAACAACAACTCAAATGAAAACATTGTAATTGTATAAATGAATATTCAAATAAAACATTTGTGTAGCACTGACGTTCCAACAACATCCTGTTTCAGTGAGAAAAACCTTTCAACCCAAAACAGCAGAACATTTTCAGTGGACGGAATTTATAACAATTTATTGAAGCTCTGCAATATTTTAGGGGCTTGTAATTTCTCTTTGTTTATATCATATATATTTTCCCCAACCTAAAGTCTGGGGCCCAGTTGAGATCAAACTGGTCCATATTTGGGCCCTAAACCAACATGAGTTCTAGGTGAAAGTGTTTGTTTCGATGGACTGGACTTACTTTAGGGTGTCTGAGCTGGAGCTAGCTCTGTTGTCATGAACGTAGCATACGAGGCTAGCTGCTACGTCCATCTGACTGAAGCTGGAGAGAACCACCCCAGGACGTCGAAGGTTCTCCACGTGTCCACTAGTGGGCGGTGTGGTGATGGTGTAAACCAGCTCGTTAGCTCTATCTGAGCCGTCGACGGCTAACAGGACGTCTGAGCTGAGGAGAACACGAGCTCCTCTGCTCACGTTCACTGGATTCACAAAGACCCCAATGTTGCCTGCAAAATAAAGAGTAGATCAGTGCAACAGTTGTTACAAGATGTATATATAAAAATACACTAAAGTTCTAGAGTAGAAAAGTTCTAGAGTTTTCTGTGTTATTTCAAGGACCTTCTTTGCTAGCTAGCGCTCAGTCCGTTTCTTCCTTTAATCCACTTCTTTCATAAACATAGAAAACAAGTTGCTTTTTTACCTTTTAAATCATGTGTCACAGTGGAGTGTGACCTACTAGCAGGAACCAGAACAGGAAGTTCCATAGTTAATAGTTGCTGAACATCATGAAAACTAAAGAACATAAACACCTTAGTGGAGAAGGTCAGAATGTGTGTCCACGACCTCAGAGTCCTCAAAGACTTTAAAGTGCTGAAGAAGAGAAGATAACGCTTCAACATGACTGGAATTATAGGAATAAACATTAGCAATAGCATTAGTTTAATATTAGCATTAACCTAGCATTAGCAGCAGTAGCTTAGCAATGGTATTCAGTGGGGACTGGGACCTGTTTAAGCAGACCAGGAACATACTGTCTAAGGAGATCAGAGTAGACAAGAGGTGCTACACTGAGAAGATAAAACAAAGCTTCTCAAACAAAGACCCTTCAGAAATGTGGAAAGGCCTGCGTGAGGTCACTAACTACAGGAAACCCTCCCCCCACCCTGCAGGAAACAATAGACTGGCTGAAGACCTGAATAGCTTCTACTGCAGGTTTTCTCACCCACCCCCTAGCTCATTAGCATCAGCCCATCACCTGGACTCTGCCCTTCCTGCTCCCCCCACTCCCCCCCCCACCTCACCCTCTGACCCCCACCTGCCCTGAAGATCAATGACAGAGATGTGTGCCAGCTATTCAAGAGACAAAAGATCAAAAAGGCTCCAGGACCAGATGGAGTATCTCCCTCCTGTCTGAAAGCCTGTGCTGAGCAGCTGGTCCACATCTTCACACGGATCTTCAACACATCACTGGAGCTGTGTGAAGTACCTTCCAGCATCATCTCAGTCCCAAAGAAACTTGCCATCACAGGATCAATGACTATCAACCCATTGCTCTGACGTTGAAAGGCTGGTACTGAGCCACCTGAAGGACATCACAGGACCCCTGCTGGACCCCCTACAGTTTGCCTATCGGGCAAACAGGTCTGTGGAGGATGTAGTCAACATGGGTCTGAACTACATCCTGCATCACCTCCACTCCCCAGGGACCTACGCTAGGATCCTGTTTGTGGATTTCAGCTCTGCGTTCAACACCATCATCCTGGACATCCTTCACCAGAAACTCACCCAGCTCACAGTGCCGGCCTCCACCTGTCAGTGGATCACCAACTTCCTGTCTGACAGGAAGCAGCAAGTAAGGCTGGGAAGCATCACATCTAGGCACCCGGTCACTCAGCACTGGCGCCCCCCAGGGGTGTGTTCTCTCCCCACTGCTATTCTCCCTCTACACCAATGACTGCACCTCAGGGGACCCCTCTGTGAAACTCCTGAAGTTTGCAGATGACACCACCAGTCATCGGTCTCATCAGGGATGGGGACGAGTCTGCCTTCAGACGGAGGTGGAACAGCTGGATCTCTGGTGCAGTCAGAAACATCTGGAACTGAACCCACTCAAGACTGTGGAGATGACAGTGGACTTCAGGAGAAATCCCCCCCCACTCACCCCCCTTACCATTCTGAATAGCAAAGTGGCTACCGTGGACTCCTTCAGGTTCCTGGGATCCACAATCTCACAGGACCTGAAGTGGACCTCCCACATAGACACAACCAGGAAAAAGGCACAGCAGAGGAAGTACTTCCTGTATCAGCTGAGGAAGTTCAACCTGCCCCAGGAGCTGCTGATCACTGTACGCCAAAACAGTTTGTTCCCCCAGGCTGTCACTGTGATCAACTCTAAACAGTCATAGAGAGTCAGACATGTTTCTGTTACTGTGAAATAACCTGGAACTATTTAATTTAAATGTTCACCTGCACTACTCATCAATGCACTACTGCACTATTATCTTATTATTATTATTATTATTATTATTATTATTATTATTATTATTATTATTATTATCTTGCTATATTATCTTATTTAGTTTTGCACATATTAGTTTATATTTAATTGTTTATATTTATGTTTATATATATATTTTTTCTAGTTAATTGTTATTTTTTAATGTTATTTAATGTTTACATTATTAGAGAGAGCACAGTTCACCAAGTCAGATTCATTGTGTATAACTTACATAACTTGGCCAATAATGTTGATTCTATTCTATTCTAGCATCAGCATTAGCCTAGCATTAGCACTAATGTAGCATTAGCATTAGCAATAGCATTAGCCTAATATTAACATAAACCTAGCATTATCAGTAGCCTAGCAATAGCATAAACCTGGCAATAGATTTAACCTAGCATTAGCTAAACATTAACTAGCTTTAGCTAAGCATTAACCTAGCATTAGCTAAGCATTAACCTAGCATTAGCTATGCATTAACCTAGCATTAGCTATGCATTAACCTAGCATTAGCTAAGCATTATGAATACGGTTGCTAAAGGTGTAAATGTGTTTTATAGATTTGAAGGTAAAGTAGATCAGCTCATCTACTTTAACCAGCTCTACACTATAAACTATGACATCACAGCTGAAAGTCAACCTGGCATTAGAATTAACCTAGCATTAGCTAAGCATTAACTAGCATTAGCTAAGCATTAACCTAGCATTAACTAAGCATTAACCTAGCATTAGCTAAGCATTAACTAGCATTAGCTAAGCATTAACCTAGCATTAGCTATGCATTAACCTAGCATTAGCTATGCATTAACCTAGCATTAGCTAAGCATTATGAATACGGTTGCTAAAGGTGTAAATGTGTTTTATAGATTTGAAGGTAAAGTAGATCAGCTAATCTACTTTAACCAGCTCTACACTATAAACTATGACATCACAGCTGAAAGTCAACCTGGCATTAGAATTAACCTAGCATTAGCTAAGCATTAACTAGCATTAGCTATGCATTAACCTAGCATTAGCTAAGCATGAACTAGCATTAGCTAAGCATTATGAATAAGGTTGCTAAAGGTGTAAATGTGTTTTATAGATTTGAAGGTAAAGTAGATCAGCTAATCTACTTTAACCAGCTCTACACTATAAACTATGACATCACAGCTGAAAGTCAACCTGGCATTAGAATTAACCTAGCATTAGCTAAGCATTAACTAGCATTAGCTAAGCATTAACCTAGCATTAGCTAAGCATTAACTAGCATTAGCTAAGCATTAACCTAGCATTAGCTATGCATTAACCTAGCATTAACTAAGCATTAGCTTAGCATTAGCTAAGCATTAACCTAGCATTAGCTATGCATTAACCTAGCATTAGCTATGCATTAACCTAGCATTAGCTAAGCATTATGAATAAGGTTGCTAAAGGTGTAAATGTGTTTTATAGATTTGAAGGTAAAGTAGATCAGCTAATCTACTTTAACCAGCTCTACACTATAAACTATGACATCACAGCTGAAAGTCAACCTGGCATTAGAATTAACCTAGCATTAGCTAAGCATTAACTAGCATTAGCTAAGCATTAACCTAGCATTAGCTATGCATTAACCTAGCATTAGCTAAGCATTAACCTAGAATTAGCTAAGCATTAACCTAGCATTAGCTAAGCATTAACCTAGCATTAGCTAAGCATTAACCTAGCATTAGCTAAGCATTAACCTAGCATTAGCTATGCATTAACCTAGCATTAGCTAAGCATTATGAATACGGTTGCTAAAGGTGTAAATGTGTTTTATAGATTTGAAGGTAAAGTAGATCAGCTCATCTACTTTAACCAGCTCTACACTATAAACTATGACATCACAGCTGAAAGTCAACCTGGCATTAGAATTAACCTAGCATTAGCTAAGCATTAACTAGCATTAGCTAAGCATTAACCTAGCATTAACTAAGCATTAACTAGCATTAGCTATGCATTAACCTAGCATTAGCTAAGCATTAACCTAGCATTAGCTAAGCATTAACCTAGCATTAGCTAAGCATTAACCTAGCATTAGCTAAGCATTAACCTAGCATTAGCTATGCATTAACCTAGCATTAGCTAAGCATTATGAATACGGTTGCTAAAGGTGTAAATGTGTTTTATAGATTTGAAGGTAAAGTAGATCAGCTCATCTACTTTAACCAGCTCTACACTATAAACTATGACATCACAGCTGAAAGTCAACCTGGCATTAGAATTAACCTAGCATTAGCTAAGCATTAACTAGCATTAGCTAAGCATTAACCTAGCATTAACTAAGCATTAACTAGCATTAGCTATGCATTAACCTAGCATTAGCTAAGCATTATGAATACGGTTGCTAAAGGTGTAAATGTGTTTTATAGATTTGAAGGTAAAGTAGATCAGCTCATCTACTTTAACCAGCTCTACACTATAAACTATGACATCACAGCTGAAAGTCAACCTGGCATTAGAATTAACCTAGCATTAGCTATGCATTAACCTAGCATTAGCTATGCATTAACCTAGCATTAGCTAAGCATTAGCTATGCATTAACTAGCATTAGCTCAGCATTATGAATACAGTTGCTAAAGGTGTAAATGTGTTTTATAGATTTGAAGGTAAAGTAGATCAGCTCATCTACTTTAACCAGCTCTACACTATAAACTATGACATCACAGCTGAAAGTCAACCTGGCATTAGAATTGACCTAGCATTAGCTATGCATTAACCTAGCATTAGCTATGCATTAACCTAGCATTAGCTAAGCATTAACCTAGCATTAGCTATGCATTAACCTAGCATTAGCTAAGCATTAACCTAGCATTAGCTAAGCATTAACCTAGCATTAGCTAAGCATTAACCTAGCATTAGCTATGCATTAACCTAGCATTAGCTATGCATTAACTAGCATTAGCTAAGCATTATGAATACGGTTGCTAAAGGTGTAAATGTGTTTTATAGATTGAAGGTAAAGTAGATCAGCTCATCTACTTTAACCAGCTTCTAACTATAACTATGACATCACAGCTGAAAGTCAACCTGGCATTAGAATTAACCTAGCATTAGCTATGCATTAACCTAGGCATTAGCTATGCATTAACCTAGCATTAGCTATGCATTAACCTAGCATTAGCTATGCATTAACCGAGCATTAGCTATGCATTAACTAGCATTAGCTCAGCATTATGAATACGGTTGCTAAAGGTGTAAATGTGTTTTTATAGATTTGAAGGTAAAGTAGATCAGCTCATCTACTTTAACCAGCTCTACACTATAAACTATGACATCACAGCTGAAAGTCAACCTGGCATTAGAATTAACCTAGCATTTAGCTATGCCTTAACCTAGCATTAGCTATGCATTAACCTAGCATTAGCTAAGCATTAGCTATGCATTAACTAGCATTAGCTCAGCATTATGAATACAGTTGCTAAAGGTGTAAATGTGTTTTATAGATTTGAAGGTAAAGTAGATCAGCTCATCTACTTTAACCAGCTCTACACTATAAACTATGACATCACAGCTGAAAGTCAACCTGGCATTAGAATTAACCTAGCATTAGCTAAGCATTAACTAGCATTAGCTAAACATTAACCTAGCATTAGCTATGCATTAACCTAGCATTAGCTATGTATTAACCTAGCATTAGCTAAGCATTATGAATACGGTTGCTAAAGGTGTAAATGTGTTTTATAGATTTGAAGGTAAAGTAGATCAGCTCATCTACTTTAACCAGCTCTACACTATAAACTATGACATCACAGCTGAAAGTCAAAGCAGTTTCACAAAAAATCACAACTCAAAAGATTTAAAAGCTACAAATGATAAAAGTCAAAACTTTAATCTTATGGATTATTTGTCATAATTGGACAAACGGAGGAGGAGGAGTTAACGACGTCCAATCAGAGACAGGTTCTCTCTACGTCATCTCACTGAGGAGGTGAATGGATGAAGCAGCTGATCACAGGTGATTTAAACAAACATAGAAGTGGGTTGATCGTAGAGATGGTAGAGTGGTTAAAACGTTTGTTTCAGTGAATGATTGTTTGGAATAGACATTGATTCTATAGAGCTATAAAAGGCACCTACCCTCCCCCACGTCTTTGAGTGACATGGTGAAATACTGCGAGGGTGAACGGTTGACGCCGTCGTTCAGGTGAAACACAAACACGTCTTTTTTCTCTGAGGTGAGTCTGTTAGTGTGGACGTAACGAACATGGTTCATGTTCACAGCTTCCTGTGTCACGTTGGTCCCAGAGCTCAGATTCACCCATTCATCACCTTCCTGTGGGAGAAACACTCATTCATTAAATACTTCATTCATTCATTCATTCATTCATTCATTAAATACTTCATTCATTCATTCATTTAATAATTCATTCATTCATTCATTCATTTAGTAATTCATTCATTCATCACCTTCCTGTAGGAGAAACACTCATTCATTCATTCATTTAATAATTCATTCATTCATTCATTTAATAATTCATCCATTCATCACCTTCCTGTGGGAGAAACACTCATTCATTAAATACTTCATTCATTCATTCATTTATTTAATAATTCATTCATTCATCACCTTCCTGTGGGAGAAACATTCATTCATTAAATACTTCATTCATTCATTCATTTATTTAATAATTCATTCATTCATCACCTTCCTGTGGGAGAAACATTCATTCATTAAATACTTCATTCATTCATTCATTTAATAATTCATTCATTCATTCATTTAATAATTCATTCATTCATCACCTTCCTGTGGGAGAAACATTCATTCATTAAATACTTCATTCATTCATTTAATAATTCACCCATTCATCACCTTCCTGTGGAAGAAACACTCATTCATTAAATACTTCATTCATTCATTCATTTAATAATTCATTCATTCATTCATTTAATAATTCATTCATTCATTCATTCATTTAGTAATTCATTCATTCATCACCTTCCTGTAGGAGAAACACTCATTCATTCATTCATTAAATACTTCATTCATTCATTCATTTAATAATTCATTCATTCATCACCTTCCTGTGGAAGAAACACTCATTCATTAAATACTTCATTCATTCATTCATTCATTCATTCATTCATTCATTTATTTAATAATTCATTCATTCATTCATTCATTCATTTATTTAATAATTCATTCATTCATTCATTCATTCATTTATTTAATAATTCATTCATTCATTCATTCATTCATTCATTCATTCATTCATTCATTCATTAATTCATTTAATAATTCATTCATTCATCACCTTCCTGTAGAAGAAACACTCACTTATTCATTCATTCATTCATTACCTTCCTAGTGACATCACTAACCTTAACCTCCAGTCGTCCATATCTAGGAAGTGTTTCTAACACATAATAAATCTGAGATGATAAAGTGTCCACGTCACGAGCAAACAGTGAGAGACTGGAAATAAGTCGAGTTTCACCAACGTCTACGTCAACGCCATCATTCCTGTACAAAACAAGTGTAGTGTGTAGTAGTGTAGTGGTGGTGGTGGTAATAATGATGAAGATGATGGTGATAATCAGAGTGAGTCTAACCTGATTATAGTGGGTGGTTCATCATTAACTGGCTCCACTGTGATCCCTACATATCTGATCACTGTGTGTTTTCCATCTGTCAGTTGGACAGTAAAGATGTCCTTCATCATCTCAGAGTCATCATGTGTGTACGTCAACATCAAACCTGGATAAAAAGAATGAGAACCTTCACAGAGACTCAGTGACAGCCATCCCAGCCTGTGATTGGCTGATCTGGTTAGATCTATGAAGATGATCAGGTCTGGTCTTGGTCAGTAGATGATGGAGACCACTGAGAGTTCCAGGGGTCACAGTGGTGGACAGTCACCTCAGTGGTATCTGTCATTGTGTCCTTGGGCAAGGCACTTCACCCACATTGTCTAGTATGAATGTAGTGTGTGTGTAAGTGCTGGTGGCTGTGGGAGGGGCCTATGGCAGCCTCTATTCTGTCAGTCTGCCCCAGGGCAGCAGTGGCTACAATTGTAGTTTACCACCACTAAGTGTGGAGTGAAAGAATAATCCCTTAATTCTGTAAAGTGACTTTGATAAAGTGTGATATAAAATGTATGTATGTATGTATTATTATTATTATTATTATTATTATTATTATTATTATTATTATTATTATTATTATTATTATTATTATTATTATTATTATTATCATCCAGGGTGTTTATTGATATAAATCAGTGGTTCTTTTCAGGTCCTTGACCTACAAAATAAAGGTCCAGAGAGCAGGGACCCTCCAAAATAAAGGTCCCATAGAGCAGGGACCCTCCAAAATAAAGGTCCCATAGAGCAGGGACCCTCCAAAATAAAGGTCCCATAGAGCAGGGACCCTCCAAAATAAAGGTCCCATAGAGCAGGGACCCTCCAAAATAAAGGTCCCATAGAGCGGGGACGCTCCAAAATAAAGGTCCCAGAGAGCGGGGACCCTCCAAAATAAAGGTCCCATAGAGCGGGGACCCCCACTGTATCTGAAGGTGGTTGAACACAGACATTGAAGAACAGTCATGTGGAGACAGGACCATCTATAAGGGGGAATAAAGGAGAGATTTTTGGGGTCCATCCATAAAGTCAGTAAAATGATGGTCTATTGTTCTATGAATCTGTGATAACCACATTTATTTATTCATCTGAATAATATCCACTGTTATCCAGGAACGTTTATTATTATTATTATAATCATCTTAAAGATGGAAATCATGGTTTTAATCACTAATAAAAATGGTTCAAAGTGAATAAAAATGGTGGAAAAGGAGGTGAAATGAGATTTTAAAAACCACAGAAATTGGTTAAAAGTTGCAAATTGTGGATAATGGAATTTAAAAATGTTGTAAAAAATTAGTTTAAACAAGCAAATTATAGGCATTAAAAAATGATGAATATGGTTAAATTGTCTGAACATGTCTGGAAAGTGGAAAAAAATGTGTAGAAAAGTCATTAAAATGTGATGTAAAAATGAAAGTAATGTAGCAAAAATGCATTAAAAAGAGCAAAAATATGGCAAGAAAAAGTGATGAAAATAGGTTGAAATATGGTGAGTTTGGTGGAGTTGTAGAAAAAAAAAGGTAAAAATAAGCAAAAATGGGCTCAAATTATTCACAAAATATTCTTAATGTCTTGAAGGCATCTGGTGACCCCTCCCAGTGTCTAGTGACTCCAAATGGGGTCCTGACCCTAAGGTTGAGAACCCCTGGTGTAGATAATAAAGGAGAGTTACCGTTATCCAGGTCAGTCATGGTGAAATGAAGTCCATCTGATATAGAACTGTTGTTCTCTGTAATAACGATGGTTCCGTGCTGAGGAGGTTCTATCACACTGAGCAACAACACGTCCTCTGGAACATCATCATCATCAGCGTAGAACACAGAGGAGTCCAACTGGACCCGTTCTCCTTCTAGAACCTGTATGATAAACATGTTACTGTGACAGCGCCCCCTGGTGGATGTGATGAAGAACATCTTACTGTGACGTTGTTAGCGGTGAATCGTGGGGTCTCATCGTTGCTGGGGACGATGATGACGTAGAACGGAACCTGAGTGGAGCTGTGTTTACCGTCTGACACACGCAGCAGGAAGTGGTCCGCTGTGGGCTCCAGGCCCTGGTGTCTGGACTGAACGTACCTTATGTTTCCTTCCATCACGTCTTGGTATGAGAACGTAGCTGAAAGATAGTGTTGGTTAGAGAACGAGTGATGGAACCTTCCTATGCTGAGGGTTCTAGAAGGAAGCCTTCCCATGGTGATGGTTCTAGAAGGAACCTTCCCATGGTGAAGGTTCTAGAAGGAACCTTCCCATGGTGAAGGTTCTAGGGTTCTTACTGATGCTTTGGCCCACGTTGCTTTTCTCAGAACCAGGAAACGGGAGGACGTTCTCAACGTATCCATATTGGGGCGTAGACGTCACGCTGATGGTCAGATTCTCCCACTCTGTGTCTGAGTCCAAGGCTTTCAGATGAGACGCCGTTATCAAAGCCACACCCCCTTCATCCACCTTAAAAACATCTCCTACAAACACAGAAACACAGTCAATCAGCTATCAGCTAGCAGCTAACAGCTAACAGCTATCAGCTAACAGCTATCTCTCAGCTAACAGCTATCAGCTAACAGCTAATTCTCAGCTAACAGCTATCAGCTAACAGCTATCAACTAACACCTATCTCTCAGCTAACAGCTATCAGCTAACAGCTAATTCTCAGCTAACAGCTATCAGCTAACAGCTATCAACTAACACCTATCTCTCAGCTAACAGCTATCAGCTATCAGCTAACAGCTAACAGCTATCAGCTAACAGCTATCAGCTAACAGCTATCAGCTAACAGCTATCAGCTAACAGCTATCAGCTAACAGCTATCGCTCAGCTAACAGCTAACAGCTATCAGCTAACAGCTATCTCTCAGCTAACAGCTATCAACTAACAGCTATCTCTCAGCTAACAGCTATCAGCTAACAGCTAACTCTCAGCTAACAGCTATCAGCTAACAGCTATCAACTAACACCTATCTCTCAGCTAACAGCTATCAGCTAACAGCTATCAGCTAACAGCTATCAGCTAACAGCTATCAGCTAACAGCTATCAGCTAACAGCTATCAGCTAACAGCTATCGCTCAGCTAACAGCTAACAGCTATCAAATAACACCTATCTCTCAGCTAACAGCTAACAGCTATCAGCTAACAGCTAACAGCTATCAGCTATCAGCTATCAGCTATCAGCTTACAGCTATTAGCTATTAGCTATTAGCTATCAGCTATCAGCTATCAGCTATCGTCTAACAGCTTTCATCTAACAGCTAACAGCTAACAGCTATTATCTAACAGCTATCAGCTATCGTCTAACAGCTATCAGCTATTAGCTATCAGCTATCAGCTATCAGCTATCGTCTAACAGCTTTCATCTAACAGCTAACAGCTATTATCTAACAGCTATCAGCTATCGTCTAACAGCTATCAGCTATTAGCTATCAGCTATCAGCTATCAGCTATCAGCTATCAGCTTACAGCTATTAGCTATTAGCTATTAGCTATTAGCTATCAGCTATCAGCTATCAGCTATCGTCTAACAGCTTTCATCTAACAGCTAACAGCTAACAGCTATTATCTAACAGCTATCAGCTATCGTCTAACAGCTATCAGCTAACAGCTAACAGCTATTATCTAACAGCTATCAGCTATCAGCTATCAGCTATCAGCTATCAGCTATTAGCTATTAGCGATTAGCTATCAGCTATCAGCTATCAGCTATCAGCTATCGTCTAACAGCTTTCATCTAACAGCTAACAGCTAACAGCTATTATCTAACAGCTATCAGCTATCGTCTAACAGCTATCAGCTATCAGCTAACAGCTATCTCTCAGCTAACAGCTATCAACTAACAGCTATCTCTCAGCTAACAGCTATCAGCTAACAGCTAACTCTCAGCTAACAGCTATCAGCTAACAGCTATCAACTAACACCTATCTCTCAGCTAACAGCTATCAGCTAACAGCTATCAGCTAACAGCTATCAGCTAACAGCTATCAGCTAACAGCTATCAGCTAACAGCTATCAGCTAACAGCTATCAGCTAACAGCTATCGCTCAGCTAACAGCTAACAGCTATCAAATAACACCTATCTCTCAGCTAACAGCTAACAGCTATCAGCTAACAGCTAACAGCTATCAGCTATCAGCTATCAGCTATCAGCTTACAGCTATTAGCTATTAGCTATTAGCTATCAGCTATCAGCTATCAGCTATCGTCTAACAGCTTTCATCTAACAGCTAACAGCTAACAGCTATTATCTAACAGCTATCAGCTATCGTCTAACAGCTATCAGCTATTAGCTATCAGCTATCAGCTATCAGCTATCGTCTAACAGCTTTCATCTAACAGCTAACAGCTATTATCTAACAGCTATCAGCTATCGTCTAACAGCTATCAGCTATTAGCTATCAGCTATCAGCTATCAGCTATCAGCTATCAGCTTACAGCTATTAGCTATTAGCTATTAGCTATTAGCTATCAGCTATCAGCTATCAGCTATCGTCTAACAGCTTTCATCTAACAGCTAACAGCTAACAGCTATTATCTAACAGCTATCAGCTATCGTCTAACAGCTATCAGCTAACAGCTAACAGCTATTATCTAACAGCTATCAGCTATCAGCTATCAGCTATCAGCTATTAGCTATTAGCGATTAGCTATCAGCTATCAGCTATCAGCTATCAGCTATCGTCTAACAGCTTTCATCTAACAGCTAACAGCTAACAGCTATTATCTAACAGCTATCAGCTATCGTCTAACAGCTATCAGCTATCAGCTATCAGCTATTAGCTATCGGCTATCGGCTATCGGCTATCGGCTATCGGCTATCGGCTATCAGCTATTAGCTATCAGCTATCAGCTATCAGCTATCAGCTATTAGCTATCGGCTATCGGCTATCGGCTATCGGCTATCAGCTATTATCTAACAGCTATCAGCTATCGTCTAACAGCTATCAGCTATTAGCTATCAGCTATCAGCTATCAGCTATCAGCTATCAGCTATCGTCTAACAGCTATCAGCTAACAGCTAACAGCTATTATCTAACAGCTATTAGCTCTCAGATAAACCACATTGATCAGACCAAACTGAATCATGACTCATCAAAACCTCAGTCAGATGAATGACCTCAGGCTTCAAAATAAAAGTAATCCGACTCAATCACCTCGGTCCATAAACACAACATGATGTTTTATTTTGAAGGAACCATGAAGTCATCAATACTGTATGATACCAGAGTAAAGTTGAAAGCTGTTATTTTATTTACAGTATTTATATATTTTTAAAGGTTAAGATATGTCAACGTTTCATTTACCTATGCATTTATTACCTTTAACTTTTAAAGAATAAAAGCTTTTCAACTTACTTCCTCTTGTGTCATTGTTGGGTTTTTAATTTAATTTAATATTTTGATAGCGCTTCGAGATGCTATATAAATAAAGTTGAATTGAATTGAATGTGGTCTTTTGGGTTCTTCAAAATAAAACGCCATCTCGCGTTAAATGGCCTGAGGATGTCAATGCTGATGACTTTTATTTTGAAGCCTGAGGATGTCTTATTGTTCACTGTAAACCAGGAAGTAAAAGGACCCACCTGTAGCTATCTCAGGTGTTTGGTTGTCCACAGGTACCACAGTGATGTGGAGGTCGTACACTGGAAGGTTCCTTCTCAGCTCAACATCACCTGTTGTTGTCCTGGTGGTGGAATTAATCTGATTCCTCTGATTAATCTGATTCCTCTGATGAATCTGATTCCTCTGATGAATCTGATTCCTCTGATGAATCTGATTCCTCTGATGAATCTGATTAATCTGACCACAGCAGTCTTCATCAGAAATGACTAATGTGACAATGTCGTAGGAAAGACTCAGTCCAACCTCCTCTCCTTAAAGACACAGTACAGACTGTCACATGTCAGTGACCACGGTTACATCATGTTTTTTCATTTGGAATTCAATATTCAAAATTAAATTATTTGGAGCAAGAATATTTGCATTTCCTGAAGAAAATGCAAGTGAGCATGCAGGTGCTGGCCCACACTGTATTAGCATAGCATTAGCATTAACTTTACCTTAGCGTTTGCATTACCTCAGCATTAACATTAACATTACCCTTGTATTAGCTTAGCATTAGCTTAGTGTTAGCATTAACATTAGCCTAACCCTAACACTAGCATTACCTTAGCAATAGCCTAGTGTTAGCATTAACCTAGCATTAACATTAACCTAGCATTAACATTAACCTAGCATTAACATTAACCGAACACTAGCATTAGTTTAGCATAAACCTAACATTAGCAATAGCCTAATGCTAGCATTAACCTAGAATGTGTGTGTGTGTACCTGTGTGCGTGTGTGTGTGTGTGTGTGTGCGTGTGTGTGTGTGTGTGTGTGTGTACGTGTGTGTGTGTGTGTGTGTGTGTGTACCTGTGTGTGTACGTGTGTACCTGTGTGTGTGTGTGTACCTGTGTGTGTGTGTGTGTGTACCTGTGTGTGTGTGTACCTGTGTGTGTGTGTGTACGTGTGTACCTGTGTGTGTGTTTGTGTGTGTGTGTGTGTGTGTGTACCTGTGTGTGTGTGTGTGTGTGTGTGTGTGTGTGTGTGTGTACCTGTGTGTGTGTGTACCTGTGTGTGTGTGTGTACCTGTGTGTGTGTGTGTGTGTGTGTGTGTGTGTGTGTGTGTGTGTGTGTGTGTGTACGTGTGTACCTGTGTGTGTGTTTGTG
This sequence comes from Gouania willdenowi, assembly GCF_900634775.1. Classification (NCBI taxonomy): domain Eukaryota; kingdom Metazoa; phylum Chordata; class Actinopteri; order Blenniiformes; family Gobiesocidae; genus Gouania; species Gouania willdenowi. The sequence continues at coordinate 631,771 of NW_021145094.1, read as the reverse complement.
TGTGTGTGTGTGTGTGTGTGTGTGTGTGTGTGTGTGTGTGTGTGTACCTGTGTGTGTGTGTGTGTGTGTGTGTGTGTGTACCTGTGTGTGTACCTGTGTGTGTGTGTGTGTGTGTGTGTGTGTGTGTGTACCTGTGTGTGTGTGTGTGTGTGTGTGTGTGTGTGTGTGTGTGTGTGTGTGTGTGTACCTGTGTGTGTGTGTGTGTGTACCTGTGTGTGTGTGTGTGTGTGTGTGTGTGTGTGTGTGTGTGTGTGTGTGTGTGTGTGTGTGTGTGTGTGTGTGTACCTGTGTGTCTGTAGCTGATAATTCCTGCTCTAACGTCTCCCTGAACAAAGCGATCCACCTCCAGTCCGTGTCGTAGAACCGTTCCGTGGTTGGGTTGGCGAGCGATGAGAAACACCAGCTCGTCTTCTTCACTGTCAGCGTCGGTAGCGTAAACATAGTCAGGGCTGATTACTACTTCCTGTCCCTCAGGACATGTGAGGACAGGTTTCAGACCAGCTGCCAGCACTGGGACTTCATCATTGACTGGAAACACCTGGACATAAGGAACAGTAGTCCACATGTAATCTATCTTATTAGTGAGGATGTAGGAGACCGCCCCTATTCTTATACTTTTCTTCTTCTATTTTTACCATTTAGCATGTTACTACCTTCAACCTATTTCAACCTTATTGCTAATGTTCAGCTACTGCTAGGTTAATGCTTAGCTAATGCTAGCTTACTGGTAATGATCGGCTAATGCTAGGCTGATGCTAATGTTAGGTTAGTGCTAATGCTAAGTTAATGCTAGCTTACTGCTAATGCTAGGTTAATGCTAGGCTCATGCTAATGTTAGGTTAGTGCTAATGCTAAGTTAATACTAGCTTACTGGTAATGCTCGTCTAATGCTAGGCTGATGCTAATGTTAGGTTAGTGCTAATGCTAAGTTAATGCTAGCTTACTGGTAATGCTAGGCTAATGCTAGGCTAATGCTAATGTTAGGTTAGTGCTAATGCTAAGTTAATACTAGTTTACTGGTAATGCTAGGCTAATGCTAGGCTGATGCTAATGTTAGGTTAGTGCTAATGCTAAGTTAATACTAGCTTACTGGTAATGCTAGGCTAATGCTAGGCTGATGCTAATGTTAGGCTAGTGCTAATGCTAAGTTAATGCTAATGCTAGATTAATGCTAGGTTAAATTACTAGGCTAATGCTAATGCTAGCTGATGCTATCTGATACTAATGCTAGCTAATGCGTATGCTAGTGTTTAGCTAATGCAGTGCATCCTCACTTGCATCTTTTTAAGGAAATGCAAATATTCTAGTTATTGTTTATTACCTTTACAGGGAGAATAAAATGGACAGCGTTGGTTCCATCGTTTGCACTGAGTTCAATGGAGTCGTCTGTAGTTTCTGATCCATCATGGATGTACCTGCACACACAGTATTAACCCTAATTAACCCTCATTAACCCTCCTATTATACTCTAATTAGCCCTAATTAACCCTCCTAATATACTCTAATTAACCCTAATTGACCCTCCTATTATACTCTAATTAGCCCTAATTAACCCTCCTAATATACTCTAATTAACCCTCATTAACCCTCATATTATACTCTAATTAGCCCTAATTAACCCTCCTAATATACTCTAATTAACCCTCATTAACCCTCCTATTATACTCTAATTAGCCCTAATTAACCCTCCTATTATAGTCTAATTAACCCTCATTAACCCTCCTATTATACTCTAATTAGCCCTAATTAACCCTCCTATTATACTCTAATTAACCCTAATTGACCCTCCTATTATACTCTAATTATCCCTAATTAACCCTCCTATTATACTCTAATTAACCCTAATCAACCCTCCTATTATAGTCTAATTAGCCCTAATCAACCCTCCTATTATACTCTAATTAGCCCTAATTAACCCTCCTAACATACTCTAGTTAACCCTAATTAACCCTCCTATTATACTCTAATTAGCCCTAATTAACCCTCCTATTATACTCTAATTAACCCTAATTGACCCTCCTATTATACTCTAATTATCCCTAATTAACCCTCCTATTATACTCTAATTAACCCTAATCAACCCTCCTATTATAGTCTAATTAGCCCTAATCAACCCTCCTATTATACTCTAATTAGCCCTAATTAACCCTCCTAACATACTCTAGTTAACCCTAATTAACCCTCCTATTATACTCTAATTATCCCTAATTAACCCTCCTAATATACTCTAATTAGCCCTAATCAACCCTCCTATTATACTCTAATTAACCCTAATTAACCCTCCTATTATAGTCTAATTAGCCCTAATCAACCCTCCTATTATAGTCTAATTAGCCCTAATTAATCCTCTTATTATACTCTAATTAACCCTCATTAATCCTCTTATTATACTCTAATTAACCCTCATTAACCCTCTTATTATACTCTAATTAACCCTAATCAACCCTCCTATTATAGTCTAATTAGCCCTAATCAACCCTCCTATTATAGTCTAATTAGCCCTAATCAACCCTCCTATTATAGTCTAATTAGCCCTAATCAACCCTCCTATTATAGTCTAATTAGCCCTAATCAACCCTCCTATTATAGTCTAATTAGCCCTAATCAACCCTCCTATTATAGTCTAATTAGCCCTAATTAATCCTCTTATTATACTCTAATTAGCCCTAATTAATCCTCTTATTATACTCTAATTAACCCTAATCAACCCTCCTATTATAGTCTAATTAGCCCTAATCAACCCTGCTATTGTACTCTAATTAGCCCTAATTAATCCTCTTATTATACTCTAATTAACCCTCATTAATCCTCTTATTATACTCTAATTAACCCTCCTATTATAGTTTAATTAGCCCTAATTAACCCTCCTATTATACTCTAATTAGCCCTAATTAATCCTCTTATTATACTCTAATTAACCCTCATTAACCCTCTTATTATACTCTAATTAATCCCCCATTAATATAAGTAAGCAGAAGTAAAAGTAATGGATTTCAACTGTAATTGAGTGGCTTTTATGTTAGTGAAGTAATTCAATATGTTTTGTCAAGCGGATGGCGGCCATCTTGGATTTTGCTTTGAGCACAAATGAGGGTATTTTAAGATACACTGTTGAATTCCTTGACCCTGAAACCCTATAACTCACCACTGAGATCATATTTCTATGTTAAATAGAACCAAAGTTAGGACCACAAATCCACAATGAACCAATACTGTACACATGTTCATGTTTACTACCAGAAGTCAAACACGTTAGCCTAATGTTGCTACATACCTATAGCTAAAGGACAATCACCCTAAATACCTGAATCAGACAGTTAGCTCAAAGTTAGCCTGCTTAGCTACGTGTTTACACGTGTTCACTGGTTTGTGATTGGCTGTAATGATCATAGAAGAAGAACCAACCTTATGTTGGGGACCCTCAGGTCCTGGACCGTGAAGGTCTGGCCCACTTTCAGGGTAAGGCCCCCTAACCACACAGCTCCATGTCGGGGTTCTCCTCTAAGCTCCACCCGTAGGGCGTGTTCCACAGAGTCCACGTCTGACAGGAGGAGGTGGTCCCAGTCTATCCAGGTGGCCCCTCCCTCGTCCACGGACAGAGGTTGGAAAACCACCTGGAAGCAAACGTCACACAAACAATGTAACATATGTTATCATTTACCACATACTGTAATAATAAAGATGTTCTCTGACTTTATTGGATTTAACGTTCCATTTCTCTAACGTTCCATGTCCCTCCTTATGTCGACTACTACGTTTATTGTATTTTGTTCTAATCATTTCATCATCATTTACTGTATTTTCTTGTTTCTTCTTTTTATTATTCTCTTATTTTGTGTGTTTTTAGTGACGTTTTTGTGTGTTGTTCAAATTATTTCAATTATTCTCTCAGTGTTTGTGTTTTTGGTGACGTTGGTAATATTTAGTATGATTATAATTTTTAACTAAAAATGCTATGTGGTTAAATTAGCAAAAATAATCGTAAAATATAATGAAAAGAGATAAAAAGTGACAATAATGGGTCAATATATGTGTAAAAGTGGTAGAAAGTGTTTATTAGTGCTGAACATGTGTGGAAAGTGGAAAAATATGTGTAGAAAAGTCATTAAAATGTGATGTAAAAGTGTCAGAAATGAGAGAAATGTAGCAAAAATACATTAAAATAAGCAAAAATAGGCTTAAACTGTTCATAAAATATTCTTAGTTTGTTGAAGACATCATCCAGTGTCTGGTGACCCCTAGGTTGAGAACCCCTGCCATAGATGATGATGTTCAATCAATCAAAATGTATTTATAGATCACTTTTCATATCTACAATATCATTTAAAGTGCTTTACATCATTAAAAGCTTACACACAATAAATAATACCTGACACTAACATTCCACAATAAAATGCAAAGACAACACCCACCCCCACAAGCCCCGCCCACCACACACAGGGTTAGTGTACCTGAGGGGGCTGGTTGTCCACTGGTAACACTGTGATGTTCAAACACAGACCAGTCACTGACTGACCATGCTGGTTAGTCACTGACAGAACCAACTGGACCTCCTGAGGGTGGGGGCCAATGTCCAGGACTGGAGGCATGTAGGCCACCTTCAGGAAGTTCACTGCATGCTAAAAACAGTGTAGCGTTAGCATTATTACACTGTACTTAGAGCACCACGCCTAATATTCCCTCATATCTCCTTATATCCACTTTACCTTTAGGAAAGGTGTTAGGAGACTTCCTAAAGGAGTTAGGGAAAGTTTAGACAATCAAACACACTTCCACTAGGTGATGTAGTAATAACAATAATAATAAGAAGAATATTAACTAGACAAGTTGAAATGTGAACCTTTGGCTGTACTGTATGTGTTTATTGTTAATAAACACAGGTTTGCAAACATTACCAAAAGCTTTGTAGGTATTATGTTCAGTCATTGAGGATTTGAACCAGGTTCCTCATGATGATTGCTCAAAGGCAGAGGCAGGCTCTGATCACACTGAGCTATGCTGCTCATGCTAAGCATTCTCACTAAAACTAAAAACATTTGAAGCTATAAATTGTGGCTGCAGAATGAAAGCTTTAACAGCAGTTTTTCCTCAAAGTTCATGAGCAGCAGCTGTTACACTCTAGCAGACCTAATATAGCACAAAAGCATCCACATTTGTATTCAACCTTAAATGACATTAAAAGTAAGAGAATGAGCGTTTTCTGAATCATTGTTACTAAGGAGCAGAAGAATGTGTGAATCTGTTAACATTTGATGTAGTGAGTAGTAGCACGTCAAAATATAGATGAAGAATGAGAAAAAAGTGCATCTGCATTCCCACAACAATAATAATAATAATAATAATAATAATAATAATAATAATAATAATAATAATAATAATAACAACAATAACAATAACAACAACAACAACAATAATAATAACAATAATAATGATAATAACAATAACAACAATAATAATAATAATAATAATAATATAATAGCAATAACAATAACAATAACAATAACAATAACAGCAACAATAATAATAATAATAATAATAATAATAATAACAACAATAACAATAACAATAACAACAACAACAACAATAATAATAACAATAATAATGATAATAACAATAACAATAATAATAATAATAATAATAATAATAATAATATAATAGCAATAACAATAACAATAACAATAACAATAACAATAACAATAACAATAACAATAATAATAATAGCAATAGCAATAGCAATAACAATAACAATAACAATAAAAATAATAATAATAGTGGTGATAAAACTACATATTTCCTAAAATAAAGTAAAAGCTAATTTCTAACACTTTCCACTGATATAAAGTCATAAATCACAGGTTTGAATATAAATCAAAGGAAAAGAGGTTACCATGGCTACAAGGAACTAAAGGTAAACTAAAATAACGTCACACAGAGAATGGTTGATCACACTCACCTTCTACTCACTAATCAATATTAATACAAAATAAGTAGGATTTTATGAAATAGTTCCATTATTGTCAGATATAGGTCTACATAATCTAGACATACACATGTAGAACCACACAAAGCGTTCCTAAGTGAATTAAATATGTTGAATAAAACATAATGTGAATAAAAATGTCTCTGATTCTTTTTTTTCTGTCTGTTTTATGTGAACACTCTGATGAGCGGGTCCCTTTAAATGTTGTCGCTGCAATGAATTGTGGGTCATCATTATGTGGTCTCCTTAGGTAAAGGACGTATCAGTGTTTCCTAGGCTAAAGGAGATTATAAAGGAAGCACTGTTTATCATCGGGTTATCATGTTTAAGGATAAGTGGATAGGAAAGGAGATAGGAGGCACCATTAGGACAGTCTAGTCCCTAGTGTGTAGGTCATGGAGAGAAGGAAGGAAGTTATTGTGACCTGTGTGAAGATCATCAGGGCTGCTGTGGAGGGGTCTTTGGTCAATGTGGGGACGCTGTCCACCAGGAATAGCCTCCCTGCATCTGGACCCATGCTGCTGCTCAGTCACAACACACACACGCACACACACACACACACACACACACACACACACACACACACACACACACACACACACACACACACACACACACACACACACACACACACGCACACGCACACGCACGCACGCACGCACACGTTGTAAAAATACATTTTTTAACATAATGTACATAACATACAAATATTTTAAGTGCTGTAAAACACAGTGACTGTAATAAAATATATATGTTGTTCTTTTAAAAGTTATTTTTTGGAGTCATGTGACTAAAGGCTACTTTATTTAGGTTTGTTTTTCTTATAAAATACTTTTCTGCTGCTTTGATCCTCACATATAACTGTTAGTTTCATGTCACACATGTTAGTTGTACCTCAGCTGTGTAGTAGACTTTAGGTTGGTTCTTCTTCAGTGTAAATGGTGTAGCAACACTGCCCCCAGCAGGTCATGTATGGTATTTTATCATGAACTGTGATTTTTAATAACACAGTTCAGCCTCACAGAGATAAAAATAATCATTTACTGTATGTATTATTATTATTTACTGTGTTTTGGACAAAATTCTGGGATTCATTGATTATTAAATGTCTGAGGAATATTTGATTCAGTCAGATATGACATCACTTTAAAGGCGAGCAGTGATTGGTTATTTTCTAGTTTGACTAAATAAGAGTGTGTTTGGTGAGATGGTTGTGTCTTAGAATGGTTCATATGGTTATATGGTTTAGATTGTAAGCTTTATAATGGTACATGATACTAGTGATATGCTGCTGTACATACAGTATGTTTCATTCCTTAGGAACACACATTGGAGATGGTTTTATGACTGTAACCATGGCGACACACTGACCTGGTGTGAGAGGTGAAGAACGGGGGGGTGGTGACGTTGTACGTCAGCTCACTGTCCACTGAGTGCTTGTCTATGAAATGAAGATGTTTCCTCGTTATGTGGACGACGTCCGTCTCTTTAACGATGATGCAGCGACTCGACGTAGAAACCTCTACGGGTGGTTGGTCTGGAACTGGTTCTATGTGCACCATCACCACCTGGAACAACACGTCACACACCGTTTGGTCAGTCACATGACCTGTTCCATACAGGACAGACTGTCCATCATGATAATATTGACTTTCACCACAGCCAATCACATGATCTTATCTCTTTTTCTCATTTATTTAGCTTTTTATTTGATTCCACAACACAAATATCTGTGTTTTATGTTTATGATTCTTTTTTTGGGTTTTTGTGAATTTGGTATTTCAATGGATTTCCCAGCAGAGGTTCCAGATTTGACAGACAACCGGTACCTCCAGGAAGAGAACACCTGAGACGAGACGATGGATGCTGTGAAAGCTTTACTGGGACGCAAGAATGTCAATGGAAACACTCCATAAGTATGATAAACATAACAGATTCAAATCATCAACGACGCGCACGGTGCGCATAAGCTAACGATCAACTTTTTCATCTCTCTATGGTTTCTGCTGCGTTGCCAGATTATTTGAGACAATTGAGTGGATGATTGATGATGACTGATCAATCCATAAACCTAGTGCTGGGATCAAACCATAACTAGTCTTTAAAAATACATCATTTTGAAGCAGACTTTGATCCAGAAAAGAATATGTTTGATTTAAGTTTGTTTTCTTGTAATTATTACAGTGAGGAAGAATTGAATTTAAAAATGGAAACTGGCTGTAATTTTTCTTTGATACATTTTAATTTGCAGAAGTTTATATGCAAACGTAAATAAAATTGATGAATATTTGAATAATGCTTAAATGTTTTTCTGAGACCTGGTTAAATATAAAAAGGATGTAGGTTTAAATGGTTATAAGGGAAAAGAGCTGGTGGTGTAGCACTGTGCATTGATCAAACACTGGTGGACCACATGTCTGTTACAGTTGAAGGCCTTATGGAAGGTGTAGCAGTAGAAATGGAAGTGGAGATGAATGTGATCATTGTCTACAAAGCTCAAATATTGAAGAGATATTTAAAGAGAAGTTTACTGAATTAATTGATTGTAACTCATCAAACAAAACAATTTTAATATTGATTTTATAAATCCACACAATCTTACAACGATCAATGATTTATTGAACAAAATGTACAGTAGATGCTTGTTTCCAGCTACAACTCAGCCCACCACAGTGTCATGCACTACTGCAACGTTAATGACACAATCTTTTTTAATGATATTGATATTATCCTTCATAGAGGTTTATTAGTCACAGATCTCAGTGATCACATGTTCATAGTTTGTAGACTAAAAGCAATAAAAAACTAATGCTAAATCTAAATACATACAGATAAACTCATTTAGAAATGACCTCTGATTGGCTAAAGGTGTTTGTGCCAGATGTAAATGAGTCTTACAATTAATTTGTAAAGACTTTTATAAATCTCTACAATAAAAATTTCCCACTAAAATAATGTAAAAAGACTACTAAGTTGCCATGGTAACCCCTGGGCTACAAAGGTCATGATAAAGAAAAATAAAATGTACAGAGACTACATGAAATACAGAACCCACATAAATACAAAACTTACAAGTTAACAACCATATTGAGATGGGCAGAAAAAGACTATTATAAAAATAAATTAGAAGACAAAATACTAAATAAGGTAATAAACAAACAAACAAATGCTCAATCAAAGAAGTTACCAGAATATTTTATGCACAATGGTAAACAAATAAATAATGAAGTTGATCTCTGACCCCGCCCCCAAAACCAGCCAAACTATCATAAATGACAGTGGTGAAAGTGGAGGGAGTAGAATTCTACAATCAATGTACTTTAACCTTAATACATTTACAGAAAGTCAGATTTTCACTATTGTACAAAAATGTAAACATAAATGTTCAGTGACTGTGATGAGTTAGACATGATTATAGACTGTGTCCTCACTCCTCTGATAGACATTTAACTTTAAACTTCAAAAATGGTGATGATCATGTATTTAATAACTATAGACTAGTGTCATTACTGTCTCAGTTTTCTAAAATCATAGAGAAATGGTTCACACAGAAACTGGACTCATTTTTAGAGACAAATATCTTACTTTTTCAACACCAGTATAGATTCAGATCCAATAGATCAACTTCTCACTCATTTAACAGATGAAATATTAGCAGCAATTGATAAAAATCAATATATAATTAGTATTTTTTAGATTTACAGAAAGCATTTGATAAATTATTGTTGTCAAAACTAAATAATGATGGTATAAGAGGGCATGTGTATAAATGGTTAGAAAGTAATCTAAACAACAGACAATAATATGTTCAAATAAACAATCAGAAATCTGAGTGTAAAGCAATTATATCAGGAATTCAGTAATTGGACCAAAACGTTTCATTTTATTTATCAATGATATTTATGAGATCAGCAAAAACATAGATTTTCTTTAATTTGCAGACGACACCACTGTGTACAAAACCAGATCTGATCCAGAAACACTAATCAATAATATGGGAACTGAAATGATTCATTTAAAAACATGGTTTGACAGGAATGATTTGTATTTAAATTGGAAAAAAACAAAAAGTATGATTTTTGGGACAAAAAGCATGGGGATCAGAAGATTACCATAATACAGCTTTGAAAATGTTTTTTAGGAGTCATGCTAGATGATAAAATGAACATGAAGAGTCACATTGAATACATAAATAAAAAAATAAGTAAATATATTGGCACATTACATAAAGTAAAGTATACTTTTGATGAAAGAGCATTGTTTAGAATTTATCTCTATTTTTATTTTTTACTTGTCTGCACAGAAGTGCAATCATTATGAGACAGCAATGCATATTTTGTTATTGCAATAAAATACATTGATTTATTTTATGCTTAATTGTGACCATCACCAGCCCTCCCTAAGGAAGGGTAAGAAATCTTTTATTAGAGGGAGGATATAAAAAGGGAGAGCAGTGTTATACCTAAGTTGAGAGGGAAGGGGAGGGGAAAGGGAGCAGGAGGAGAGACTCAAGGTAGGAAATATAAAGGGTGGGAAGAATAGACTGTTTTACAGTAAGGGTGAGATGTGAGGTTGTAGAATATATTGTGCTTATTATGTTGTGTAATCCAGCCAGTATAGTGACCAGTGTGAAGCTTAGCTATAATGATGGTGGCTGTGAACAGGGGGAATGAGTGAGTGGTAGTACCTAAAGCAGGTATTTAGGATTAACGTGTCTAAGGTTAAGCCCAGTATGAGTTTTATCCCACATCCCAAGGCGTGCCAGTGCATCGTATACCAGTATATGTGCAAAAAAAAAACGCTACTGCAAACCCAGGAGAATTGATCTCTAATTGTCCCATATTTCACATATTGTAATGAGATCTGAGGTCATTCAGGCAAAAGTTTTACTGACCAAGTTTTCCTGCTCCAAAAGAAAACCATAAGAATTATAAATCACAAATTCACTTTTCATTGAAGGTAATACTTTGTGTAAAATCAAAGATAACTGAGTTCCAGAGCACATGTATAATAAATGAAAGATACTATTGTTCACACTTCACTCAGACAGAGGTTTTGTTGTCACTGGGATTCATTGGATGACAATTTAAAAACTACTATTGTTCACATTTATAAAATGTTATTGATTAAAAACTACAGTCATCTGTAAATCAAACATACGTTAAACTATTGACATCTGTAACAAATAAAACTGTTTTTAAGTTTTTGTCTTTCTTTTTCTAACAAACAATTGATTTGGTAACGTTGTGCCTGTTATAATGTAAAATAAATCTCTCAGAATTGATCGGCGACCATCTACTGAACAAAAAGGGGCGTGTACAATAAGACTCTGTCCTCAACATGCTCCTATTCTGACATGAGAAAAGTACTGGCTGTCAATTATAATGTACATATTGTAAACAGGATCACATGGAAGAATACATTTGATTTCATTTGATTTTTGGAGTCATTTTGCATATTTTTTTACATCATTTTGTGTAAGTTTTTCTGTCATTTTGGATAGTTTTAATGTACATTTCTAATGCAGTTTTGGGTTTTTTTCTGTCATTTTGTATATTTTTTGTCATTTTGTGTAATTTTAATGTAGTTTTGTGTCATTTTTCTGTCGTTTTGTATATTTTTCTGTCATTGTGTATCTTCTTAATGTTGCTTTGTGTGTTTATTTTCTTTTTACCTGGTCACCACACACAGTTGAAGGTCAACACTAGACATTATCTGATCTCTGACCTTGTTATAGGCTGGTTTAGCTCTTTGTAACAGACACTTCTATGTCGGTTCATCATGACTTTAACTACGGTGTCCCACAAGGATGCATCCTTGGTCCCATGTTATTCTCCCTTTACATGCTAACAACAGCTATCATTGATATGCTGATGACACCCACTTATATCTCTGCGTGCAGCTCCCACATCAATGCATGGATGAGCAAGAACTTTTTAAAATTCAATGACAAGACAAACCACACTGAGGTTTTAACAGTTACATTCAAATTATTTTAATAAGTACATCTTAAGAAACTTTGCAAAAGTGAGACCTTTTTAACTAAAAAAGACGCAGAAATGTAAATCCATGCTTTCATTACCACTAGCTTAGATTATTGTAGAAAATGATTTTAATCCAGAAAAAAGAAAGTTGAGCTTTTCAAAACTGCATTGGCTCCCACCGTCTTTTAAAATAGATTTTAGAGTTATTTTAATCATTTTCAAAGCTTCTCTGGGTTTATATCACTAACAGATCGTTTAGATCCTCGACTGTTTCAATTTTATAAAGTCTGCGACCAGTGATGAGTGAAGTGACAAAAAAAGAGTAACAAGTGGCATAAAAAGGTCCAAAAGTGGCAAAAACGAGGCAAGAAAAGAGTGAAAAGTGAGTAAAATGAGCCAAAAACAGTCAAAAGTGGAAAACAAATCACAAAAAAGAGAAAACAGGTGGTATGTAATGCTAAATGCCCCTTAAATAAGCAAAATGTGGCAAACAATGGTGGAAAAAGGGCAAAAATGTGAAACAAAATGTAGGGGAAAAAAATGAAATCTTATTTATTGGAAATAAAAGGTACTTATTGGGCTAAATGCAGCTTATTTGGATGAAAAGTGGCCAAAAAATGGTTAAAGAAAAGACAAAGTATCAAAAAAAACTTAGTAAAAAGGATTTTTATTGGCATGAGGAACTAAAGTCTGAAAAAAGTGTCAAAATGTTGAAAAGGGTCAAAAATGGGACAAAGGAAGTTGTAAAATGGCCAAAGAAAAATAGGTAAAAAGATTGAAAAAGTTTCCTTCTTTGAAGGTTTTCTGGGGGAATAATAATTAAAATGAAGACGTGAAGAGCCACATGTTGAGAATCACTGACGTAAAACTGCTTTATCATGGTTTTAGTAAATATTTGTAAATAAAATATGAGTAGCCTCAGAGCAGACAAAGTTTACTTTGATCTCCAGTCAACTGTCAGTCTTCCTCAGAGGCGTCTGCTGATCGCTGTGAAGTGTCCAATGCTTGGACACAGTTTTGTACATGACTTTCATGTAATAGTTCATTTTGTCTTCTCTGTCAATCATATATGAAGGTTTCATGTATTTATATATGTAAATGTGTGTGCTGTAAATACAAGATGAAAGGCATATAGTAACCATGGTTACAGTAGTGTTACCTGAGGCTGGGACAGGTTGGGGGGCTGGTGTGAATCAGACAGAACCACCTCAAAGGAATCCTCCAGGGCCTGGTTGTGGTGGTGTTGGTAGTAGATGGTGGAGTGGGAGAGCTCCCTCTGCTGGAAACTAGTGATACTGTAACCTAGAACAGAAAACATGTTTCTAAACATCATCAGATGTTCTCAACCTATGGGTCACTAGACCCTGGGAGGGGCTCCCTCTGCTGGAAACTAGTGATACTGTAACCTAGAACAGAAAACATGTTTCTAAACATCATCAGATGTTCTCAACCTATGGGTCACTAGACCCTGGGAGGGGCTCCCTCTGCTGGAAACTAGTGATACTGTAAAATGAAAAGTTACGTAGGTAACTACGGTTCTATGAATCCCGGATGGTGCATAAGGCACTGGATGACATATATCAACAAAGTCCCGAGGATTTCGAGAAAAGGCTGACAATAGAACCACCCTACCTTATGACGCAGATGAATGTTGCCGAAGGACTCCCTCCAGCGGGTGAGACACCGTCACGTTCACCCTGTAGAACCTCGAGAAAGTTGATGCAGACGTCCATGAAGTTGCTTCACAAATGACGTCCAGGTCCAGGGGAACACCGGGCAATGCCGCCCATGAGGTGGTCAAACCACTAGTCGAGTGGCACCTCACACCATCCGGTAGAGAATGACCACGTGAGAGATAGGCCCGTTCAATTACGTCGACAACCCAATGGGCAAGGCGTTGTTTCCACAGGGTCCAACCTAAGTGAGGACCGGCATAGCAGACAAACAAGCTGTCGGATTTGCGTACTCACGCTGTGGCTCGTATATATAATTCAAGAGCACGAACAGGACACAGAGGCTCGGGCGAAGCTGTGGACCCAAAGCGCGCCAGCTGGAGTGGGCGCACAGTGGTAGTAGTACTAAGTACCTTGGGGAGAAAAGAGGCATTAGGCCAGAGTGGAGCATGCATTCCACCTACAGCATGTATCCAGCATATACTCCAGGACTAGGGACAGGTCCTATGATGGAGCCACCGGTCGAGTGGAAGCACGGAGGCGACGGGTACCCTTCAAAAAACAGACACTGCAGTGTCTCTGCCAACCAAACGGCCGTGAAAACCATGATGCCAGCAAGAAATTGCAGCAACATGCACCCTAAGGGTCGACGCGAGCGACCCTGGTTGAAGAGGTCCTGTAAAAACTCCAATACGGACAGCAGCGGGCATTGGACAGAGTCAAGACCCCTGCTTCGACACCTCCTATCAAAGAACCTCCATCTGCTGGCATACAGCCGACGTGTGGATGGTGCCTGGGCACTGGCAATAGTACGGCCTATATCGCCACTGTACTTGGAGAACGAGACCCCTGGCCCTGCAGCGGCCACACCCATAACCGGAGACGATCGGGAGTGCAAGATTTTCCCCCCGTACTGGGACAGGATGTCCCTCCTCGGCAAGCTGCAGCAGAGCCTGCACAGCAGCAAAAACCAGGTCCTGGCTAGCCAAAACGGGGCTATCAGGATCAATCGATGCCCCTTGTGAGAGACCCTGAGTAGTGTAGGAAAGATCAGGGGACACGGTGGAAAAGCGTACAGTAGAGTCCTGGGCCAGTCGTGCGCCAGTGCATCCAGGCCCAGGGGAGACAAGACTGAACCCTTGGGGACAATGCGTGGACTCTTTGGACGCAAACAGGTCTACTTTGGACTTTGCCAAAGGTCTGCCAAATCCGTTCCACCACCTCCGGGTGAAGTCTCCAATCTCCCAGCAGTGGTGAATGACAGGACAGGAAATCTGCTGACATGTTCTGAACCCCCGGAATGTGCATAGCCCTCAGGATGACAAGACGTGGCGCCGCCCACGTCAGAATCTGAGTGGCTAACTTCACCAAACCCCAAGACCGAGTGCCCCCTTGGTGGTTGATATAAAAAACCACACTTGTGTTGTCTGACCTGACCAGCACGTCTTTCTAGTAAATGTGGGAGAAAGTGCCGCAGCGCCACTCCCACAGCCATCATCTCTACAGCATTGATGTGGTGCCTTTGTTGCCATGGCAACCACGTCCCCTGTACCATCCGCCCCTGCCATCTTGCTCCCCAGCCCCGGAGAGACGCGTCCGTATGGACGATCTCCCGTCGAGCTGGAGGGGAACCCAGTGGAACTCCCTGTGTAATGTAGCGACACTTCCACCAATGAGAGAGAGACACCAGGCATTGAGAAGACACGCGCAGGATTCAGGTGTAGGCTGTTCAGCCACATCTGCAACGGACGAAGAGACAGAAGGCCCAGAGGAACTACTGTTGACGCCGCCACCAATTTCCCTAGAAGGCGTAGGTAGAGGACATAGGGAACAATACACACAACGGTGATGAAGAAAAGCTGAGAACGCTGCTTGTGCAGCTCCTTGGAGGGCGAGAAAACTCGCAGCTCCAACCTTACTAGTGTCAGGGCCACCAGCAACAAACAGCACAGCAAAGTTGGTGGAGTTTGCTCACACGCTCACGACCACACACATCCTCCCTGCGCGCGAGAAGGTGAAAAGGGACTGAGCTTCCGGTATCATGTGACTATATAGACTAGCGTGAGCCACCAGGAGGTCACATGTGACTTTGTTGTCATTTATTTCTCGACCTGCGTATGCGCAAAGATGATCATCCAGTGCTTTATGCACCGCCTCTAGCCGGCAGAAGGGATGAAAAAGAACATGTTTATAAACATCATGAGGTTCTCAACCTATGGGTCACTAGATGCCTTCAACAAACCAGGAATACAACAAAGAATATTTTATGAACAATTTTAGCCCATTTTTGTTTATTTTTACCATTTTTCTACAACTCCACCAAACTCATCATATTTGAACCTATTTTCATCTCTTTTTCCTGCCATATTTTTGCTACATTTCTCACATTTCTGACATTTCTACATCACATTTTAATGACTTTTCTACACATTTTTCTACTTTCCAGACATGTTCATCACTTATAAACCATTTCTACCACTTTTACACCTAATGTCACATATGTTGATCATTATTATCACTTTTAACCTCTTTTCACCAGATTATTCATTATCATTTTTGCCAATTTAACCACATTCACAATTTTTAATGTCCATCTTTTGCCAGTTTAAACTAATTTTCCCTATATTTTTCAAAATCCATTACACACAATTTGTCAATTTTAACCAATTTCTGTGGCTTTCCACCTTTTTTGGTCCCTTTTAACCATTTTATTTGTGATTAAAAGAAGAATTTCCATCTTTTAGATGACTACGTACTATGGCCCAGATAATAGTGCACTTTTTAGGCGGCCCAGAGGTTGAGAACCACTACCCAGTGGAACCAGTCTTACCCATGAGTCCTGGTCCTGGGACTTTGATGAGGTGTCCTGCGCGGGGGGGGCGTGTGATGTTAAACATGACGTAGTCGTCACTAGAGTCCATGTCTGAGGCCTGGAGGATGGACCCTCTCAGCAGAGCCGTGGACCCTTCAGGGACCTCCAGCAGCATGTTGGTGATGAGGAAGGGGGGGCTGTCGTCCTTGGGGAGGATCTTGATGGGGAACTTGTGACGTGTCTGGTGTCGACCGTCAGTGATACGGAAGATTACAAAGTCCTTGGTGGAGTCGCTGTCGTCATGGTGATAGCAGACCAGCCCCGCTGTGATGTCACTGATGGAGAACATGAAACTCCTCCCCTCTGGAAAATCACCACAAACACACAACATATGACATATTATATTACATATAATACAGTATCTAACATAAAACATATAATACAGTATCTAACATATCACATATAATACAGTATCTAACATATCACATATAATACAGTATCTAACATATCACATATAATACAGTATCTAACATATCACATATAATACAGTATCTAACATATCACATATAATACAGTATCTAACATATCACATATAATACATTATCTAACATAAAACATATAATACATTATCTAACATAAAACATATAATACAGTATCTAACATATCACATATAATACAGTATCTAACATATAACATATAATACAGTATCTAACATATAACATATAATACAGTATCTAACATATCACATATAATACATTATCTAACATAAAACATATAATACAGTATCTAACATATAACATATAATACAGTATCTAACATATCACATATAATACAGTATCTAACATATAACATATAATACAGTATCTAACATTTAACATATAATACAGTATCTAACATATAACATATAATACAGTATCTAACATATCACATATAATACAGTATCTAACATATAACATATAATACAGTATCTAACATATAACATATAATACAGTATCTAACATATCACATATAATACATTATCTAACATAAAACATATAATACAGTATCTAACATATAACATATAATACAGTATCTAACATTTAACATATAATACAGTATCTAACATATAACATATAATACAGTATCTAACATATCACATATAATACAGTATCTAACATATAACATATAATACAGTATCTAACATATCACATATAATACAGTATCTAACATATCACATATAATACAGTATCTAACATATCACATATAATACAGTATCTAACATATAACATATAATACAGTATCTAACATATAACATATAATACAGTATCTAACATATCACATATAATACAGTATCTAACATATAACATATAATACAGTATCTAACATATAACATATAATACATTATCTAACATAAAACATATAATACAGTATCTAACATATCACATATAATACAGTATCTAACATATCACATATAATACAGTATCTAACATATAACATATAATACAGTATCTAACATATAACATATAATACAGTATCTAACATATCACATATAATACAGTATCTAACATATAACATATAATACAGTATCTAACATATAACATATAATACAATACACATCAGTATTGATTCATTGTGGATATGTAGTCATAACTTTGGTTTTATTTGACATAGAAATATGATCTCAGTGGTGAATTATAGGGTTTCAGGAATTCAATAATAAATCTTAAAATACTGTAAACTGTGCTCAGAACAAGATCCAAGATGGCCGCCATCCGTATTGTGAATTTCAGTCTTACCATAACTTTGGTTCTGCTCGACATAGAAACATGATCTTTGTGGTAAAATGTAGCTTTTCTGGGGACAAGGATTGTCATGAAATATCTTAAAATACTGTAAATTTAATCCAGAACCAGATACAAGATGGCAAACACTTTACACATGGAAAAGGTGAAATTATGATTTATTTTTAGCCACAACTGTGCATGACAAAGATGGCTTTGAACAATTTGATTTAAATCTCCATCAAAACATGAATTAATAAATAGACAGGCCGCCCCGGGCCCGCACACACCGAGGACAGCCCCCAAGGCGACCAGGAGACGAGACATGGACCAAGCCACACCCATGGGGAAGAGGCACCCCCACTCCCCGCCGGGCCGACACTGCCCGTAGAGACCCCGCGAAGAGAGCCCCCCGGCCAAAGCGGCTCCTGCCCCGGCTCCTGCCCCGCTGCAACAGGGAGCGGCCGGGCAGGAGAGAAGCCCGTGCATCAGGGCCAGCACAGGCCCGCAAGGCACCACGATACAACGCCCTCGACAGGGAGGAGGCCCCGGCCCCCCTGACAAGAGAGGACGCCATCAGCCGCCCAAGCAGGGTCATCCTGCCACCCACCAGCCGACAAGCGGGCGAACCTAAGCACCCCCAGCCAGGTTCCGCCAACCCACACCAAGTGCCACCAGCAGAGGCCCCCCCTCCCCACAGAGGCCACCCGCTCCGACACGAGACACCCCCCTGACGCCAGCACAGCCCACCACCCCACCCCGCCAAAGGCAGCCCGGCGCCACACCGAACGGCAGCCAATTCCCGGGCGGACGGCAGGAGAACGTGCCCCAAGGCGCCCCAACCAAAGACCCACCCCCGCCCCGGTACAGCGCCCACGGGGCCTGGTGCACCCAACCAGCAGACCAACCTCCCCCAACGCGGATCCGCCAGGGCAAGAACCACAGGCCGCGCCCCCACACACCCACCCAGCACAACTCCAGGGGGGGCCCCGCATGTGCAAGGCCCCACCCCACCTCCGTCACACGCTGCACACTGGCCCAAGCGGTCCCCCAAGTGAGCCAAAGGGGGGCGGGGGGGCGGGGGAGGGCACCGCTCGTCACACATCCTAAATGCTATGACAAGCCCTTTTAACATTTAACAGAATACTGTAGTTGATTATATCTGTAATGGGAAAATACATTTTCACTACTTACAGTTGGTTTGTTTTTTTTAACATGTGGATATTTAATTGTAGAAATCTATAATTGTTATTCTTACATTTGAAAAATGAATTACTGTGTAAAGTACAGCTAATAAAAGCACATATAAATATTAGTTTAGTGTAAACTGTTTGAAGATAAGTGTAATTACATTATGACTATAATCATAATCTCATTGGATTGAGGAAACATTATTCTGACAGTGTCTCAGCAGATTAATTACAATAATAACAAAAAACAACAACAACAACAACAACGACAACGACAATAATAATAATAATAATAATAATAATAATAATAATAATAATAATAATAGTGATAATAATAATAATAATAATAATAATAATAATAATAATAATAATAATAATAATAACAATAACAATAACAATAACAATAATAATAATAATAATAATAATAATAACAATAACAATAACAATAACAATAATAATAATAACAATAATAATAATAATAATAATAACAATAATAGTAATAATAATAATAATAATAATAATAATAATAATAATAACAATAATAATAACAATAATAATAATAATAATAACAATAATAATAATAATAATAATAATAATAATAATAATAATAATAATAATAATAATAATAATAATAATAATAATAATAATAATAATAATAATAATAAAGCTGTACCTTTAACTGTAATGTGACCATGATGTAAACCATCAATGATGATGATACGAACAGCGTTCAGGTTGTCATCGTCTACAACCTGGAGCTGCTCCCACGTGATTGGACGAGACTGACCCTCCAACAGACTTAGACCTAGAAAAAAAACACTACGTCATCCATCAGATCATTCACTTTATAAATATATTATATTTATATAAATTATATAATAACTGTACATTTATTACGCCTTCAGCCAGTTTCACACGTTCCATGTGTAAGGTGTTGTGGTATCTGCCACTATTTTACACTATTCTAAGGTATTACATGTCAATCGTTAAACCTCCATTTTACCACAAACATCATGTTTCTACGTCTGACAGAAGCAAAAATATGATACGATTAAAGAGATGTTTTACATGTTTTAGACGTTTCTGTCATTAGCTAAGCTTCCTGTTAACCCTGTAACGCCCTGTTAGCATGTTCTATATATACAAACCTATGTTCTACTATATATACTGTACACCCATGTTCTATATATACACCTATATTCTACTATATACTGTATACACCCATGTTCTACTACATATACACCCACGTTCTACATACACACCCATGTTCCAGGATACTCTGGGAGCGTGCGTGTCTGAGTTCCTCACAGACATGTGGACTGTTATCTTTGAGCTCTTCTCAAAGAACAGATCGTGAACCTCCAGCTCTGCCTGCGTAGAACAAAAACAGAATTTCACATACGCTGGTGTTTCTCTCTACATACCTACCTACCTATGTATGTAACTATGTACGTAACTATGTACGTAACTACGTACGTAACTATGTACGTAACTATATACGTAACTACGTACGTACCTATGTACGTAACTATGTACGTACCTATGTACGTACCTATGTACGTACCTATGTACGTAACTATATACGTAACTACGTACGTACCTATGTACGTACCTATGTACGTACCTATGTACGTAACTATATACGTAACTACGTACGTACCTATGTACGTAACTATGTACGTACCTATGTACGTAACTATATACGTAACTATGTACGTACCTATGTACGTAACTATGTACGTACCTATGTACGTAACTATATACGTAACTACGTACGTACCTATGTACGTAACTATGTACGTACCTATGTACGTACATACAGTAGGTACCTACGTTCGTACGTCACAATAAGAACCAAAACGTGACCTGATAGCTGTGGCGTTGGTCATGTGATGAGTTTGGTGGCTGGTAGCCAATGAGCATGTGGTTGAGGTCTGTCCAGGTGAAGGAGGTGATGGGGTGGGTGTGGTCAGACAGGTGGGTGATGAACCCCTCCATTGGGGGCCTGGTGATGTTAAACACTAACAGTTCTTTAGGGTTCTCCTCATCATCAGCGTCCAGGGTGGCGGTGGACAGGGGGGTCAGGATGAACTGGTCCACCTCCAGGAGGAACATGGAGGAGAAGGACGGCCTGGGGGGCTGGTTGGGTATGGCCCCCATGATCTGCACAGGAACCCACGCCCCTTCAGTCTGGTTAAAAACACATGGAAATACATCATTTACAACAAATAGAGACCCCACAGAGCAAGTACCCCCACAATAAAGGTCCCAGAGAGGGGGGACCCCCACAATAAAGGCTCCTGTTGGCTCCATCATGCTGTGACCTTCAACTCTCACTGGATCAGTTCACAGCCGAGTGAGAATCACTACCTTAAAATCCGGGTCCATGGTTCTTTAACTGAAAAAGGTGGAGTGCCTTCTCCGGGTTGGAGATGAGGTCCTGCCCCAAGTGGAGGAGCTCAAGTACCTCTGGGTCTTGTTCACAAGTGAGGGAAGGATAGAGCGAGAGATGGACAGGTGGATTGGTGCAGCATCTGCAGTGATGGAGGGTCTGCACCGATCCGTCGTGGTGAAGAGGGAGCTCTCGATTTACCGGTGGATCTACGTTCCTACCCTCACCTATGGTCATGAGCTTTGGGCCATGATTGAAAGAACAACATCTCAGGTACAAGCAGCCAAAATGAGTTTCCTCCGTAGGGTGTTTGGGGGGGGGGGAGATAGGCTTCTCACCCTATCTCCCTTAGATATAGGGTGAGAAGCTCAGTCATCAGGGAGATGCTCAGAGTAGAGCTGCTGCTCCTCAGCATTGAGAAGAGTCAGATGAGGTGGCTCGGGCACCTAATTAGGATGCACCCCAAACGCTTCCCTAGTGAGGTGTTCAGGGCACGTCCTTCCAGAAGGAGACTTTGAAGAAGACCCAGGACACTCTGGAGGGACTATGTTTCTGAGCTGGTCTGGGAACGCCTCTGGATCCCCCGGAGGAGCTGGAAGAAGTGGGCGAGGAGAGGGAAGTCTGGGCCTCCCTGCTAAGGATGCTGCCCCCACAACCCAGCAATGGATAAGCAGAGGATGGATGGATGATGGATGAATAATTTACAACTTTTTACCAATTTCTGTGGTTTTTAAAATCCCATTTCACCTCCTTTTCCACCATTTTTGGTCATTTTGAACCATTTTATTAGTGATTAAAACCAGGATTTCCATCTTTAAGATGATTATAATAATACTAATAATAATAATAATAATAATAATAATAATAATAATAATAATAATAATAATAATAATAATAAATGTTCCTGGATAACAGTGGATATTATTCAGATGAATAAATAAATGATTCATAGAACAATGGACCATCATTTTGCTGACTTTATAGATGTAGATAGATCTAAAGGGTGGGTCTACCTGGTAAATGGTTCCACTCTTGGTGTCCTTCAGATGGAGTGAGATGGTGATGTAGTCCACGTTGGGTGATGGAGGCTCAGTGTGATGATACCTGAGGCCCATCATCAGGAAGTCATCACACGACACCTTAGTGAACGTCACCATCTTCAGACCCTTCAGACAATCATCTGATGAACACTTGGCTCGAGCTTGGTTTTCTATTCAACACAAACGTACAGTATGTGTGAGTAGTCACATAGTTCAGTACAAACAATTATAGATATATTGTAGTGTGATATAAAAACTAGAGCTGCACATAACAACTATTTTAATAATCCATAAATCAGATTTTTTTAAAACTGTTTATCTATGAGCACATTTAAACCAGCTTAAGCTGATTAAACTGAAATAAAAGCGTTTGTGCGCACATATAAACACTCATGTTCACACAAACACTCGTGTTCACACAAACACTCGTGGTGCGCACACACACACAATCACTCCTGGTGCGTGCACACAAGCACTCGTGTATGCACGCAAACAAACGCTTGTGGTGTGAACACACAAACATTTGTGGTGCACGCACACACAAACACTTGTGGTGTGAACACAAACATTTGTGGTGCACACACACACAAACACTTGTGGTGTGAACACAAACATTTGTGGTGCACGCACACACAAACACTTGTGGTCCACGCACACAAACACTTGTGGTGTGAACACACAAACACTTGTGGTGTGCGCGCACACAAGCACTCGTGTATGCACGCAAACAAACATTCGGGGTGCGTGCACACACAAACATTCACAAACACTTGTGGTGCACGCACACACAAACACTCGTGTGCGCACACACAAACACTTGTGGTGTGCGCGCACACAAACACTCGTGGTCTACGCACACAAACACTTGTGGTGTGAACACACAAACACTTGTGGTGTGCGCGCACACAAGCACTCGTGTATGCACGCAAACAAACATTCGGGGTGCGTGCACACACAAACATTCACAAACACTTGTGGTGCACGCACACACAAACACTCGTGTGCGCACACACAAACACTCTGCAGGTGAATCAAACGTCTCTGCGTCAGAGTCAGTGACAGAAATCCCACAATGCAACAAATCAATAATTGAATTTGTTGTCAATGCTTTTAATAGTCACGTTTGTTGTTGCAGCCTTAATAAAAACCCTGAATGGTTGAAGTGGCTAACCTAATGTGTGTGGTCATAGATGCACTACATACTGTAGATACTGTGGTACTGTATGTGGAGGTGAAACGCTGATATTCGACTCATCAATGAGTCTGTTCACTAACTATGTCACTACAGCCAAGTGTTAATTTATCTCCTTTTAAAGAACCTCTACTATCATAAATCATCTTTGATGGAGTCAGATTCACTACAGGTACGGTTTAAAACTGGGCCGTCAAACTCATTTTAGTTTGATCTTTAGTGGGCCACAGACTTTATGTTGGAAAACTAGTCATTTCATCATTACTGTTCTTTAGTTTACACTTTTACATATACATAAAATACTAAATATAAATATCCAATCAATCAGTGACAGATATCTACACTTTATATTTACTAGATTTTGTATCAATTTCTATTTAATTAAGGGAAATATTGTGTAATAACTTGAGGAAAATTAAAGTATCATAAAATAAAAGGAAATATGAAGACAATAACTGTTATTTTCACTTTGTCCTGTGGGCTGGATTAGATGATCCAAAGGGTCAGATTAAACCATTAATGATGATTGTTACGCCCCCTGGTGGCACATTTACAGAACACGTGACAACAGTGTATACAGTAAAATAAACCAATCATCCTTCATTGAGTAGATTCTTAAAGGAGAAGTATCATTTATTTATAAAATATATAATGAATAATAATGTTCCATTCATTGAATGTCATTTTAAAGCAGAAATACTAAATGTTATGAGGATATATACTGTATTTACTATAGCTCTATAGAGCTACAGCACTAGCTCAGTATGAGAACATTAAAGTGTTTATATATCCAAACAGGAAGTGTTTACCCATGTGTTGGCGAAGGTGAATGAAACTCTCGGGCTCGTCCCCCCTCTTGAGGACCACCTCTGGTTCTCCGGTGACCACCTGGCCGTGGGCCGGCAGTTGAGAACCATGGGTGTTTAGGTGTACGCTACATTCCACACTAGGCCTCCTCTCATAGTGGAAGGACACCACATCGCCATCGATGGCGTTGGACACACCGTAGAAGTGTGGAACACTGAGGGCTTTAGGACCCAGTCGTATGACGCTACAGTCGGCTTCTACGATGTCCACGTGGAGAGAGATGACCTCTGTGTAGGTGTTTGTCTCTGTGAACCTAAACAACAACAATTATCAGGTATTCTACAGTCACATGACCACACGTTTGTTTCTACCGCTAAACGTAACTGTATTTATATAAATACATGCCTGTCATGTATCATGTTTAGCTGTGAAACTCCCGTAAATATCCTGTATTTTAATGTAATAATAATTCAAACATGTCTTAATAAACTGAACCACGTCACTAGCCTCGAGAACTTCCTCCTGAAATGGTCTGAGTGACAGTTCTCATTACATTAGATTACATTAGAATACATTACATTACATTAGATTAGATTAGATTAGATTAGATTAGATTAGATTAGATTAGATTAGATTAGATTAGATTAGATTACATTGCATTACATTACATTAGATTATATTAAATTACATTACATTACATTGGATTACATTACATTACATTAGATTAGATTACATTACATTACATTAGATTACATTAGATTGCATTAGATTACATTACATTACATTACATTAGATTAGATTAGATTAGATTAGATTAGATTAGATTAGATTAGATTAGATTAGATTAGATTAGATTAGATTAGATTAGATTAGATTAGATCAGATCAGATCAGATCAGATCAGATCAGATCAGATCAGATTAGATTAGATTAGATTAGATTAGATTAGATTAGATTAGATTAGATTAGATTAGATCAGATCAGATCAGATCAGATCAGATCAGATTAGATTAGATTAGATTAGATTAGATTAGATTAGATTAGATTAGATTAGATTAGATTAGATCAGATCAGATCAGATCAGATTAGATTAGATTAGATTAGATTAAATTAGATCAGATTAGTGCTGACATCAGCAACAAACCCAGAACCAACAGAACAGAGATGATAATGAAGACGTTCTGGTGATAAAAACTAAGAACTGGTGTAAATATGTTATAAAATATAACATAGAGTTTATCTTCATAAAGACCATCAGGATGTGACACAGTTACACGTTCTGTTAGATTAATAACTGATATTATAACGTCTACCACAGCAGAAGGAACCACGTAAGTCACCATGAAAAATCATCCAATCACAAGCTCCACAAATATACACTGTTTATAAAGTGTTAAATAATGTAAAGTCTGTAATAAATGTGTTTAATAAGTCATTAGTGAATACCAGAGAACCATATGAGTGAGTATGAGAAATTATAATAAAATAAAATGTAAATGTCAGACTTAAAGACAAACAATGTTAAATTAACAGTAAATATACAACGTGTTGACTTGTATATAAACTGTAAGTATATTAAATAAAAACATGTGATTCATAAACACATTTATGTTTTTATTTAGGCTGTTTTATAATTTAGGAATTAGGGCTGGACGATATATCGAGATTCAAGATGTATCGAGTTTTATATTTTGGTGACATAGAAAACTATATTATTTCATATATTAGATAAAACATAATACTAGTTTTATGAGTCACTGCTTTTATTTCTCAGAACAACATGTAAAGATCAGTTAGATGATTAATAAGTGTCACATATTGATCAGCTGTTTATTAATAAATGTCTCTGTGTAACATTTAGCCTCAGTAAATTTAACCCAGAATAGTTTTTTTGGTCAGACTTTATTTAATAAAATTATCTATATTTATATCATATTTCACCATTATGATAATATATATTAGATATGAGTTTTGGTTCATATCACCAGCCCTAGTAGGAATGTTTACAGTATTTTAATATTAATAAAGGTCGACCTACCAGATTATAATCACATTATTATATTTAATAAGTGGTTATTATAGATTTATTGTACACCTATATTAAAATATAATAAATACTGTAGCTTGGTTGGGGGGGGGGACGACTCACAGTGGGCCCTTATTTTGAAATCCAAAAGTTGACAGGTACAGTATGTAAGTATGATATATAAGAAGTCAGAAAATGGTTCTATAGTCTGTGGAATTGATAACTGTGGTGCTTTTGATCACATTTTAACGATATAACCTGAGCTAGATTTTCACGATTGATCAAAAACACATAATTAGATATTTTAACACCTTCATCCCCAGACATTCAACTAATTATGACCATCAACACATTTAGACTATTTTAACCTTATTGCTAATGCTAGGCTAATGCTAGGCTAATGCTAGGTTAGTGCCATTGCTAGACAGGATTTAATTTCTGTGATACAGTCGGTAAGGGTAGGGGGGGGGTAGGGGGCGGGGTTAGAAGATGGTTTCCTGGTGAGGTAGAGCTGGGTGTCATCGGCGTAGCAGTGAAAGTGAATACCATGTTTACGGGAGATGTTTCCTAGAGGGAGGAGATGAATTATGAAGAAAAGGGGCTACAGGACAAGCTAATGCTAGGTTAATGCTAACGCAAGGCTAACGTTAACTCTAGGCTAATCCTAATAACAATAATACATTTAATTTCAGGTGAATTTACAGTGCTTAATAAAACCACAATAAAGGTTCAGCTAAACACAGAGCAGTGGTGGTCAGGTGGGAAATGCTAGGCTCATGCTAACACTAGGCTAGTACAAATGCTAGGTTAATGCTAACAGTAGGCTAATGCTATGGTAGACTAATGCTAACGCGAGGCTGGAGTTGTCACGCTACCAAAATGACAAAGTATCACAGTTCCTGGTAACATGGTGATACTGAAGCCTTTTATTATTATTATTATTATTATTATTATTATTATTATTATTATTATTATTATTATTATTATTTATGAACTGCAATGTATTTGTACATGTTATAAATACTTATTCATTACTTATAGTGTTCTGATGATAACAAATCCACTGTCTTTTTTGAAAATAAATGAATAAAAACTGTTTCTCCAACATAATAAACTATAGAGAATAAAATACAATAAACAGGAAGTGATACTTTTGGCAAAAAGAAACAATTATTGTATGAATTTAGTTTCCTAGAGTATAATTGAAACCTTTTATTTGAAGACAAAATAAAACTAAAATGAACCTAAATGTGTAATGCACTGGGATGATTTTTAACCTTAAATCAGAAATGGTCAACTTTAATCACAGGGGGCGGGGCCACAAACGTGATTATATCTGATCTGAGGGTCACATGATCAACATTCATGTCAGCATTAGAATAACGACCAATCAGATCTCAGCATTAACACGGGGAACAACAAAAGGTTTGTGTGTGTTTTTGTTGTCATTTGATTTATTTTTGTCTGATTTTTTGTCATTTACTATAATTCTCTATTTTTTATAATTCTCTTTTTGTTATTTAGTGTATTTTCATTGTCGCTTTGTGTAATTCTTGCTAATTTAGTGTATTTTGTGTGGTTGTCTCTTTGGAGTCATTTAGTATAATTTTTTTTCATTTTTGTTTCCTTTTTCTATATTTTTATGCATTTTTTGTTGTTTTGTGTAATGCTCTTGTTTTTTTTATGTTTTTGGAAACATTTCTATGTATTTTTCTATCATTTGTAATGTTTTACAGTCATTTTTGTGTTTGTTTTGTATGTTTCTGGAGTTATTGATGGAGTCTATTTATTGTCTTTGTGTTCAGGAGTAATGTCTTTATTTTTGGTGTCATTTTGTATTTTTGTTGTTGTTTTGTGTGTTACGGAGTCGTGTTTACTTTAGGCTCCGCCCATGTCTGCCTTCAATAACACCCTGACCTGTATATGGATGATGTTGTACAACATTCATTATTTTCTCTTGTTATTTTGTCACTTTTTGTCATCTGATGTCACAACAGATTTAATAGTGACTCAAATTGTTTTATTGAAGATGTGTCTCATCATTTTGGGACCAAATATGAAATAAAAACATGTTTAGAAATTACATGTTTTTGATCAATTTCAAAAATCATCACCAGGTTACATCATTAAAATGTGATCAAAAAACAACCTCTGACACCAGTTCCTGCCCCACTAGAAGCATTATTTATCATACTTTAATAAATACAGTAGTGTTAGGTAGTACCATGGGGGGGGGAGGGGTCTAATTACATATATATATATATATATACCAGTAGAGTCGCAGCTTGACCTCGTCCTTCTTTAATAATGGACATCCGTTGTGGACATACTTCACCTCTTCACTCAGATAACTGCAGTCAAACACCTTGGGCACATACACAGTTAGCATTATGCTAGCATCACATGATTATTATGATTATTAGATGATTAATGTCTCACCTGTGGCATCAGTTCTCCTACGCGCTGAGTAATGGGTTCATTTAAAACCACCTCCAGCTTACACGAGTCCTTTTGTTGAGGGACCAGGAAGTGGAGGTGCTGTGGCTGCAGGTAGGCCCACTGACCACGTTTTACCTTTAAACTCTCTCTGACGTGCACAAAGGCAGCGTGAGCTGAGCAGTTTAAAACCAGCACGTAGCACAACGTTAGCATCCAACAAAGTCTATGAGTCAGTAGATCCATGTCTGTCTGTCTATTCTAGTGAGTACCAGGACCACCAGGACCACCAGGGGTATCAGGTGCACCAGGAGTACCACGACCACCAGGAGTACCAGGTGTAGCAGTACACTTTAGAGCTCTGTCCAGGTCAGAAGGTCAATAGAAACCTGAGAAGAAAAGGAAAATACTTTGGTTAAGAAAGAAAGAAAGAAAGAAAGAAAGAAAGAAAGAAAGAAAGAAAGAAAGAAAGAAAGAACACCTACCACGTGCACAGGGGCGTAAACACCACATATTGGGCCCTGGGTACAGACCACCTTATAGGGCCACTACTCTACGTTATCTACACTGTTTTTTGCCTGGAAACTAAACTAGTATTGTTGCATTCAGGAGCGTCTCACTTGTGGGTGGGGTTTCCACCCGTACCTTAAAAAACCATTGTTCCGTATTTACGTAAATGACCAAAACATTAGACACGTCCGTCAGACACAAAGTATAACATAGGAAATGTAAAGAACAGCAACATTGTCCTAGTGGGTCTACCTGGACCCCCCCCCTGTGTGTGTCCTGTCTACCTGGCTGTGAGTGTGTGTGTGTGTGTGTGTGTGTGTGTAGAGTGAATATCTCCCCCACACGTGATGAGTTTAACCTGAAACTTGGTCAACAGTGAACATATAAGTGTGTGTATCTGTTATTTTGGAGTCATTTGATGTTGCAAAAGCTTTATTTTCATTTAAAGATTACGCCTCCCTCTCCGTATTGAGCGTGGTATTTAACGTGATACTTTCAGTTCCGGGTCATTGGGTCATGACGTCACGTTTGTTTGGGTTTTAAAAAAAAAGATCAATATTAAAATGGTTTTTGTACCGCTAAAAGTCATTAAAGTTAATATTTCATGGTTATTTAAAATTATTCCCGTGATTCCAAAATTCCTTTAAATCTCGGGTCACGGACGTCACTTCCTCCTTCATCTCAATGACTGTGGGCGGTGCCTGTGTTGACGGTCATTAGCCGACCTTATCACAAACATTCTGATTCTTCAGACAGAGGAATGTAATGTTTTAGTGAGTGGATGGGTCCATAACACAGCTCTACTATGGTTATTGTTTGTTCTGTGCAAGGGTGAGTGTTTCTTCTTATATTTAAGAATATGTGTTAAGATGCTAGCAGCTACAATGTAAACACACACATGGCTGGTGTGTGTGTGTGTGTGTAGGGTTGTACATGCTGAACGCACACAGAGCTGTTTAGAGAGAGAGTTGGAACTTTGGTGTTACTAAACCTTTTTTTTTCTCTCAACAACTTGTGACGGATTATGTGCATGTACATGGCTGACCACACGGCTGATAAGTGTGTGTGTGTGTGTGTGTGTGAGAGAAGCCACAGTTTGCGAGTCTCACACACACACATCTCAAAACACGCCCTCACCACACACACAGTATTTATAATAAAAATATACTAAATGAGTAAAATCAAACAACAAACTAAACAACAGTACACAAACCTACAACAGAAATGCATAAAAATATACAAAATGGCTCCAAAAACATACATTACAGAAAAATACACCAAACAACAACAAACTCAAAATACACAAAACTAAATATTTAGACAAAAAATACACAAAATGACGACAGAAATGCATAAAACTACAATAAAAAAGATACAAAAATACACAAAATGATTCCAGAATCACTACAATGGCAACAAAAAAACAACAGAAAGATTCAAAAATACACATAATGACTACAAAAACATACATTACAGAAAAATACATCGAACAAAAAACATATAAAAATGAGTATAAAAAACAAAGACATTTATCATATTCATCTTTCATAGAAATAAACCAGATAAATCACACACACTATTTTATTTTACACCCACAAATAAAGCCTTTATAACACTACAGAGTACAGTATGTACACCTCTATATACATATACAACCTTCACACACATAACTTAAGCTCCTCCCACTGTACTAGTAACTAAAATTAGCTTTAAACAATGACAGTTGATAGTTTGACCTGTTTTCTCACCCGTCCTGTGACTAATGACTGTATTTAGCTTGTACAGTGCATATTTCTTATTATTTCTTTTACTTTGATTCTTTAAAAAGCGTCCTGTGGACAGATGTGTAAATGTGCTGACACACTAACAAAACATCTGTCTTATCAATGTCCATATCAAATCAATCAGTTCTCATATCAATCATCCAGAAGGACAAGCTCTCAGTAGATCATCTTCATCTTCTGAGGCCTCCTGTCAACAGCTGTGGGCTTATTAGCCTTCATTAGGGCTTAATTAGGCTTATTAGCCTTCATTAGGGCTTAATTAGGCTTATTAGCCTTCATTAGGGCTTGATTAGGCTTGTTAGCCTTCATTAGGGCTTCATTAGGCTTATTAGCCTTCATTAGGGCTTAATTAGGCTTATTAGCCTTCATTAGGGCTTGATTAGGCTTGTTAGCCTTCATTAGGGCTTCATTAGGCTTATTAGCCTTCATTAGGGCTTCATTAGGCTTATTAGCCTTCATTAGGGCTTCATTAGGCTTATTAGCCTTCATTAGGGCTTGATTAGGCTTATTAGCCTTCATTAGGGCTTAATTAGGCTTATTAGCCTTCATTAGGGCTTAATTAGGCTTATTAGCCTTCATTAGGGCTTAATTAGGCTTATTAGCCTTCATTAGGGCTTAATTAGGCTTAT
Source organism: Gouania willdenowi (assembly GCF_900634775.1). Lineage (NCBI taxonomy): Eukaryota > Metazoa > Chordata > Actinopteri > Blenniiformes > Gobiesocidae > Gouania > Gouania willdenowi. Next base: position 599,557 of record NW_021145094.1, on the reverse strand, counting down.
TAGCCTTCATTAGGGCTTAATTAGGCTTATTAGCCTTCATTAGGGCTTGATTAGGCTTATTGGCCTTCATTAGGGCTTAATTAGGCTTATTAGCCTTCATTAGGGCTTGATTAGGCTTATTGGCCTTCATTAGGGCTTAATTAGGCTTATTAGCCTTCATTAGGGCTTGATTAGGCTTATTGGCCTTCATTAGGGCTTGATTAGGCTTATTAGCCTTCATTAGGGCTTGATTAGGCTTATTAGCCTTCATTAGGGCTTGATTAGGCTTATTAGCCTTCATTAGGGCTTGATTAGGCTTATTAGCCTTCATTAGGGCTTGATTAGGCTTATTAGCCTTCATTAGGGCTTGATTAGGCTTATTAGCCTTCATTAGGGCTTGATTAGGCTTATTGGCCTTCATTAGGGCTTGATTAGGCTTATTAGCCTTCATTAGGGCTTGATTAGGCTCATTGGCCTTCATTAGGGCTTGATTAGGCTCATTAGCCTTCATTAGGGCTTGATTAGGCTCATTGGCCTTCATTAGGGCTTGATTAGGCTCATTAGCCTTCATTAGGGCTTGATTAGGCTCATTGGCCTTCATTAGGGCTTGATTAGGCTCATTAGCCTTCATTAGGGCTTCATTAGGCTCATTGGCCTTCATTAGGGCTTGATTAGGCTCATTGGCCTTCATTAGGGCTTCATTAGGCTCATTGGCCTTCATTAGGGCTTGATTAGGCTTATTAGCCTTCATTAGGGCTTGATTAGGCTCATTGGCCTTCATTAGGGCTTGATTAGGCTCATTGGCCTTCATTAGGGCTTGATTAGGCTCATTGGCCTTCATTAGGGCTTGATTAGGCTCATTGGCCTTCATTAGGGCTTGATTAGGCTCATTAGCCTTCATTAGGGCTTGATTAGGCTCATTGGCCTTCATTAGGGCTTGATTAGGCTCATTAGCCTTCATTAGGGCTTGATTAGGCTCATTGGCCTTCATTAGGGCTTGATTAGGCTCATTAGCCTTCATTAGGGCTTGATTAGGCTCATTGGCCTTCATTAGGGCTTGATTAGGCTCATTAGCCTTCATTAGGGCTTAATTAGGCTCATTGGCCTTCATTAGGGCTTGATTAGGCTCATTAGCCTTCATTAGGGCTTAATTAGGCTCATTGGCCTTCATTAGGGCTTGATTAGGCTTATTAGCCTTCATTAGGGCTTGATTAGGCTCATTGGCCTTCATTAGGGCTTGATTAGGCTTATTGGCCTTCATTAGGGGTTAATTAGGCTCATTGGCCTTCATTAGGGCTTGATTAGGCTTATTGGCCTTCATTAGGGCTTGATTAGGCTTATTGGCCTTCATTAGGGCTTGATTAGGCTTATTGGCCTTCATTAGGGCTTGATTAGGCTTATTAGCCTTCATTAGGGCTTGATTAGGCTTATTGGCCTTCATTAGGGCTTGATTAGGCTTATTAGCCTTCATTAGGGCTTGATTAGGCTTATTGGCCTTCATTAGGGCTTGATTAGGCTTATTAGCCTTCATTAGGGCTTGATTAGGCTTATTGGCCTTCATTAGGGCTTGATTAGGCTTATTGGCCTTCATTAGGGCTTGATTAGGCTTATTAGCCTTCATTAGGGCTTAATTAGGCTTATTGGCCTTCATTAGGGCTTGATTAGGCTTATTAGCCTTCATTAGGGCTTAATTAGGCTTATTGGCCTTCATTAGGGCTTGATTAGGCTTATTAGCCTTCATTAGGGCTTAATTAGGCTTATTGGCCTTCATTAGGGCTTGATTAGGCTTATTAGCCTTCATTAGGGCTTGATTAGGCTTATTGGCCTTCATTAGGGCTTGATTAGGCTTATTAGCCTTCATTAGGGCTTAATTAGGCTTATTGGCCTTCATTAGGGCTTGATTAGGCTTATTAGCCTTCATTAGGGCTTGATTAGGCTTATTGGCCTTCATTAGGGCTTGATTAGGCTTATTGGCCTTCATTAGGGCTTGATTAGGCTTATTGGCCTTCATTAGGGGTTAATTAGGCTTATTGGCCTTCATTAGGGCTTGATTAGGCTTATTGGCCTTCATTAGGGCTTGATTAGGCTTATTGGCCTTCATTAGGGCTTGATTAGGCTTATTGGCCTTCATTAGGGCTTGATTAGGCTTATTGGCCTTCATTAGGGCTTGATTAGGCTTATTGGCCTTCATTAGGGCTTGATTAGGCTTATTAGCCTTCATTAGGGCTTAATTAGGCTCATTGGCCTTCATTAGGGCTTGATTAGGCTTATTAGCCTTCATTAGGGCTTAATTAGGCTCATTAGCCTTCATTAGGGCTTGATTAGGCTTATTAGCCTTCATTAGGGCTTAATTAGGCTTATTAGCCTTCATTAGGGCTTGATTAGGCTTATTGGCCTTCATTAGGGCTTGATTAGGCTTATTAGCCTTCATTAGGGCTTAATTAGGCTCATTAGCCTTCATTAGGGCTTGATTAGGCTTATTAGCCTTCATTAGGGCTTAATTAGGCTCATTGGCCTTCATTAGGGCTTGATTAGGCTTATTAGCCTTCATTAGGGCTTGATTAGGCTTATTGGCCTTCATTAGGGCTTGATTAGGCTTATTAGCCTTCATTAGGGCTTGATTAGGCTTATTGGCCTTCATTAGGGGTTAATTAGGCTTATTGGCCTTCATTAGGGCTTGATTAGGCTTATTGGCCTTCATTAGGGCTTGATTAGGCTTATTGGCCTTCATTAGGGCTTGATTAGGCTTATTGGCCTTCATTAGGGCTTGATTAGGCTTATTAGCATTCATTAGGGCTTGATTAGGCTTATTAGCCTTCATTAGGGCTTAATTAGGCTTATTAGCCTTCATTAGGGCTTGATTAGGCTTATTAGCCTCAATTAGGGGTTAATTAGGCTTATTAGCCTTCATTAGGGCTTGATTAGGCTTATTAGCCTCAATTAGGGCTTGATTAGGCTTATTAGCCTCAATTAGGGGTTGATTAGGCTTATTAGCCTCCATTAGGGCTTGATTAGGCTTATTAGCCTCAATTAGGGGTTGATTAGGCTTATTAGCCTCCATTAGGGCTTGATTAGGCTTATTAGCCTCAATTAGGGGTTGATTAGGCTTATTAGCCTCCATTAGGGCTTGATTAGGCTTATTAGCCTCAATTAGGGGTTGATTAGGCTTATTAGCCTTCATTAGGGCTTAATTAGGCTTATTAACCTTCATTAGGGCTTGATTAGGCTTATTAGCCTTCATTAGGGCTTGATTAGGCTTAATAGCCTTCATTAGGGCTTGATTAGGCTTATTAGCCTTCATTAGGGCTTGATTAGGCTTATTAGCCTTCATTAGGGCTTGATTAGGCTTATTGGCCTTCATTAGGGCTTGATTAGGCTTATTAGCCTTCATTAGGGCTTAATTAGGCTTATTGGCCTTCATTGGGGCTTGATTAGGCTTATTAGCCTTCATTAGGGCTTAATTAGGCTTATTGGCCTTCATTAGGGCTTGATTAGGCTTATTAGCCTTCATTAGGGCTTAATTAGGCTTATTGGCCTTCATTAGGGGTTAATTAGGCTTATTAGCCTTCATTAGGGCTTGATTAGGCTTATTGGCCTTCATTAGGGCTTGATTAGGCTTATTAGCCTTCATTAGGGCTTAATTAGGCTTATTGGCCTTCATTAGGGCTTGATTAGGCTTATTAGCCTTCATTAGGGCTTAATTAGGCTTATTGGCCTTCATTAGGGCTTGATTAGGCTTATTGGCCTTCATTAGGGCTTGATTAGGCTTATTGGCCTTCATTAGGGGTTAATTAGGCTTATTGGCCTTCATTAGGGCTTGATTAGGCTTATTGGCCTTCATTAGGGCTTGATTAGGCTTATTGGCCTTCATTAGGGCTTGATTAGGCTTATTGGCCTTCATTAGGGCTTGATTAGGCTTATTGGCCTTCATTAGGGCTTGATTAGGCTTATTAGCCTTCATTAGGGCTTAATTAGGCTCATTGGCCTTCATTAGGGCTTGATTAGGCTTATTAGCCTTCATTAGGGCTTAATTAGGCTCATTAGCCTTCATTAGGGCTTGATTAGGCTTATTAGCCTTCATTAGGGCTTAATTAGGCTCATTAGCCTTCATTAGGGCTTAATTAGGCTCATTGGCCTTCATTAGGGCTTGATTAGGCTCATTGGCCTTCATTAGGGCTTGATTAGGCTCATTGGCCTTCATTAGGGGTTAATTAGGCTCATTGGCCTTCATTAGGGCTTGATTAGGCTCATTGGCCTTCATTAGGGCTTGATTAGGCTTATTGGCCTTCATTAGGGCTTGATTAGGCTTATTAGCCTTCATTAGGGCTTGATTAGGCTTATTAGCCTTCATTAGGGCTTAATTAGGCTTATTAGCCTTAATTAGGGCTTGATTAGGCTTATTAGCCTTCATTAGGGCTTAATTAGGCTTATTAGCCTTAATTAGGGCTTGATTAGGCTTATTAGCCTCAATTAGGGCTTGATTAGGCTTATTAGCCTTCATTAGGGCTTGATTAGGCTTATTAGCCTCAATTAGGGCTTGATTAGGCTTATTAGCCTCAATTAGGGGTTGATTAGGCTTATTAGCCTTCATTAGGGCTTGATTAGGCTTATTAGCCTCAATTAGGGGTTGATTAGGCTTATTAGCCTTCATTAGGGCTTAATTAGGCTTATTAACCTTCATTAGAGGTTAATTAGGCTTATTAGCCTTCATTAGGGGTTAATTAGGCTTATTAGCCTTCATTAGGGCTTGATTAGGCTTATTAGCCTTCATTAGGGCTTGATTAGGCTTAATAGCCTTCATTAGGGCTTGATTAGGCTTATTAGCCTTCATTAGGGCTTGATTAGGCTTATTAGCCTTCATTAGGGCTTGATTAGGCTTATTAGCCTTCATTAGGGCTTAATTAGGCTTATTAGCCTTCATTAGGGCTTAATTAGGCTTATTAGCCTTCATTAGGGCTTAATTAGGCTTATTAGCCTTCATTAGGGCTTAATTAGGCTTATTGGCCTTCATTAGGGCTTAATTAGGCTTATTGGCCTTCATTAGGGCTTGATTAGGCTTATTGGCCTTCATTAGGGCTTAATTAGGCTTATTGGCCTTCATTAGGGCTTGATTAGGCTTATTGGCCTTCATTAGGGCTTAATTAGGCTTATTAGCCTTCATTAGGGCTTGATTAGGCTTATTGGCCTTCATTAGGGCTTGATTATCATTAGGGCTTGATTAGGCTTATTAGCCTTCATTAGGGCTTGATTAGGCTTATTAGCCTTCATTAGGGCTTGATTAGGCTTATTGGCCTTCATTAGGGCTTGATTAGGCTTATTAGCCTTCATTAGGGCTTGATTAGGCTCATTGGCCTTCATTAGGGCTTGATTAGGCTCATTGGCCTTCATTAGGGCTTGATTAGGCTCATTGGCCTTCATTAGGGCTTGATTAGGCTCATTGGCCTTCATTAGGGCTTGATTAGGCTCATTGGCCTTCATTAGGGCTTGATTAGGCTCATTGGCCTTCATTAGGGCTTGATTAGGCTCATTGGCCTTCATTAGGGCTTGATTAGGCTCATTAGCCTTCATTAGGGCTTCATTAGGCTCATTGGCCTTCATTAGGGCTTGATTAGGCTCATTAGCCTTCATTAGGGCTTGATTAGGCTCATTGGCCTTCATTAGGGCTTGATTAGGCTCATTAGCCTTCATTAGGGCTTGATTAGGCTCATTAGCCTTCATTAGGGCTTGATTAGGCTCATTAGCCTTCATTAGGGCTTAATTAGGCTTATTAGCCTTCATTAGGGCTTGATTAGGCTTATTGGCCTTCATTAGGGCTTGATTAGGCTTATTGGCCTTCATTAGGGCTTAATTAGGCTTATTAGCCTTCATTAGGGCTTGATTAGGCTTATTGGCCTTCATTAGGGCTTGATTAGGCTTATTAGCCTTCATTAGGGCTTGATTAGGCTCATTGGCCTTCATTAGGGCTTGATTAGGCTTATTAGCCTTCATTAGGGCTTAATTAGGCTCATTGGCCTTCATTAGGGCTTGATTAGGCTTATTAGCCTTCATTAGGGCTTAATTAGGCTCATTGGCCTTCATTAGGGCTTGATTAGGCTTATTGGCCTTCATTAGGGCTTGATTAGGCTCATTGGCCTTCATTAGGGCTTGATTAGGCTTATTGGCCTTCATTAGGGCTTGATTAGGCTCATTAGCCTTCATTAGGGCTTGATTAGGCTTATTGGCCTTCATTAGGGCTTGATTAGGCTTATTAGCCTTCATTAGGGCTTGATTAGGCTTATTGGCCTTCATTAGGGCTTGATTAGGCTTATTGGCCTTCATTAGGGCTTGATTAGGCTTATTGGCCTTCATTAGGGCTTGATTAGGCTTATTGGCCTTCATTAGGGCTTGATTAGGCTTATTAGCCTTCATTAGGGCTTAATTAGGCTTATTGGCCTTCATTAGGGCTTGATTAGGCTTATTAGCCTTCATTAGGGCTTAATTAGGCTTATTGGCCTTCATTAGGGCTTGATTAGGCTTATTAGCCTTCATTAGGGCTTAATTAGGCTTATTGGCCTTCATTAGGGGTTAATTAGGCTTATTAGCCTTCATTAGGGCTTGATTAGGCTTATTGGCCTTCATTAGGGCTTGATTAGGCTTATTAGCCTTCATTAGGGCTTAATTAGGCTTATTGGCCTTCATTAGGGCTTGATTAGGCTTATTAGCCTTCATTAGGGCTTGATTAGGCTTATTGGCCTTCATTAGGGCTTGATTAGGCTTATTGGCCTTCATTAGGGCTTGATTAGGCTTATTGGCCTTCATTAGGGCTTGATTAGGCTTATTAGCCTTCATTAGGGCTTGATTAGGCTTATTGGCCTTCATTAGGGCTTGATTAGGCTTATTAGCCTTCATTAGGGCTTGATTAGGCTTATTGGCCTTCATTAGGGCTTGATTAGGCTTATTGGCCTTCATTAGGGCTTGATTAGGCTTATTAGCCTTCATTAGGGCTTAATTAGGCTCATTGGCCTTCATTAGGGCTTGATTAGGCTTATTAGCCTTCATTAGGGCTTAATTAGGCTCATTAGCCTTCATTAGGGCTTGATTAGGCTTATTAGCCTTCATTAGGGCTTAATTAGGCTTATTGGCCTTCATTAGGGCTTAATTAGGCTCATTGGCCTTCATTAGGGCTTGATTAGGCTTATTAGCCTTCATTAGGGCTTGATTAGGCTTATTAGCCTTCATTAGGGCTTGATTAGGCTTATTAGCCTTCATTAGGGCTTGATTAGGCTTATTGGCCTTCATTAGGGCTTGATTAGGCTTATGGCCTTCATTAGGGCTTGATTAGGCTTATTAGCCTTCATTAGGGCTTGATTAGGCTTATTAGCCTTCATTAGGGCTTAATTAGGCTTATTAGCCTTCATTAGGGCTTGATTAGGCTTATTAGCCTCAATTAGGGGTTAATTAGGCTTATTAGCCTTCATTAGGGCTTGATTAGGCTTATTAGCCTCAATTAGGGCTTAATTAGGCTTATTGGCCTTCATTGGGGCTTGATTAGGCTTATTAGCCTTCATTAGGGCTTAATTAGGCTTATTGGCCTTCATTAGGGCTTGATTAGGCTTATTAGCCTTCATTAGGGCTTAATTAGGCTTATTGGCCTTCATTAGGGGTTAATTAGGCTTATTAGCCTTCATTAGGGCTTGATTAGGCTTATTGGCCTTCATTAGGGCTTGATTAGGCTTATTAGCCTTCATTAGGGCTTAATTAGGCTTATTGGCCTTCATTAGGGCTTGATTAGGCTTATTGGCCTTCATTAGGGGTTAATTAGGCTTATTGGCCTTCATTAGGGCTTGATTAGGCTTATTGGCCTTCATTAGGGCTTGATTAGGCTTATTGGCCTTCATTAGGGCTTGATTAGGCTTATTGGCCTTCATTAGGGCTTGATTAGGCTTATTGGCCTTCATTAGGGCTTGATTAGGCTTATTGGCCTTCATTAGGGCTTGATTAGGCTTATTGGCCTTCATTAGGGCTTGATTAGGCTTATTGGCCTTCATTAGGGCTTAATTAGGCTCATTGGCCTTCATTAGGGCTTGATTAGGCTTATTAGCCTTCATTAGGGCTTAATTAGGCTCATTGGCCTTCATTAGGGCTTGATTAGGCTTATTAGCCTTCATTAGGGCTTAATTAGGCTCATTAGCCTTCATTAGGGCTTGATTAGGCTTATTAGCCTTCATTAGGGCTTAATTAGGCTCATTAGCCTTCATTAGGGCTTGATTAGGCTTATTAGCCTTCATTAGGGCTTAATTAGGCTCATTAGCCTTCATTAGGGCTTAATTAGGCTCATTGGCCTTCATTAGGGCTTGATTAGGCTCATTAGCCTTCATTAGGGCTTAATTAGGCTCATTGGCCTTCATTAGGGGTTAATTAGGCTCATTAGCCTTCATTAGGGCTTGATTAGGCTTATTGGCCTTCATTAGGGCTTGATTAGGCTTATTAGCCTTCATTAGGGCTTGATTAGGCTTATTAGCCTTCATTAGGGCTTAATTAGGCTTATTAGCCTTAATTAGGGCTTGATTAGGCTTATTAGCCTCAATTAGGGGTTAATTAGGCTTATTAGCCTTCATTAGGGCTTGATTAGGCTTATTAGCCTCAATTAGGGCTTGATTAGGCTTATTAGCCTCAATTAGGGGTTGATTAGGCTTATTAGCCTTCATTAGGGCTTGATTAGGCTTATTAGCCTCAATTAGGGGTTGATTAGGCTTATTAGCCTTCATTAGGGCTTAATTAGGCTTATTAACCTTCATTAGGGCTTGATTAGGCTTATTAGCCTTCATTAGGGCTTAATTAGGCTTATTAGCCTTCATTAGGGCTTGATTAGGCTTATTAGCCTTCATTAGGGCTTGATTAGGCTTAATAGCCTTCATTAGGGCTTGATTAGGCTTATTAGCCTTCATTAGGGCTTGATTAGGCTTATTAGCCTTCATTAGGGCTTGATTAGGCTTATTAGCCTTCATTAGGGCTTGATTAGGCTTATTAGCCTTCATTAGGGCTTGATTAGGCTTATTAGCCTTCATTAGGGCTTGATTAGGCTTATTAGCCTTCATTAGGGCTTGATTAGGCTTATTAGCCTTAATTAGGGCTTCATTAGGGCTTAATTAGGCTTATTAGCCTTCATTAGGGCTTGATTAGGCTTATTAGCGTTAATTAGGGGTGAATTAGGCTTATTAGCCTTCATTAGGGCTTAATTAGGCTTATTAGCCTTCATTAGGGCTTGATTAGGCTTATTAGCCTTCATTAGGGCTTGATTAGGCTTATTAGCCTTCATTAGGGCTTGATTAGGCTTATTAGCCTTCATTAGGGCTTAATTAGGCTTATTAGCGTTAATTAGGGGTTAATTAGGCTTATTGGCCTTCATTAGGGCTTAATTAGGCTTATTAGCCTTCATTAGGGCTTGATTAGGCTTATTAGCCTTCATTAGGGCTTGATTAGGCTTATTAGCCTTCATTAGGGCTTAATTAGGCTTATTAGCGTTAATTAGGGGTTAATTAGGCTTATTAGCCTTAATTAGAGGTTAATAGGGGTTAATTAGGCTTATTAGCCTTCATTAGGGGTTAATTAGGCTTATTAGCCTTCATTAGGGCTTGATTAGGCTTATTAGCCTTCATTAGGGCTTAATTAGGCTTATTAGCCTTCATTAGGGCTTAATTAGGCTTATTGGCCTTCATTAGGGCTTGATTAGGCTTATTAGCCTTCATTAGGGCTTAATTAGGCTTATTGGCCTTCATTAGGGCTTGATTAGGCTTATTAGCCTTCATTAGGGCTTAATTAGGCTTATTGGCCTTCATTAGGGGTTAATTAGGCTTATTAGCCTTCATTAGGGCTTGATTAGGCTTATTGGCCTTCATTAGGGCTTGATTAGGCTTATTAGCCTTCATTAGGGCTTAATTAGGCTTATTGGCCTTCATTAGGGCTTGATTAGGCTTATTAGCCTTCATTAGGGCTTGATTAGGCTTATTAGCCTTCATTAGGGCTTAATTAGGCTTATTAGCCTTCATTAGGGCTTGATTAGGCTTATTAGCCTCAATTAGGGGTTAATTAGGCTTATTAGCCTTCATTAGGGCTTGATTAGGCTTATTAGCCTCAATTAGGGCTTGATTAGGCTTATTAGCCTCAATTAGGGGTTGATTAGGCTTATTAGCCTTCATTAGGGCTTGATTAGGCTTATTAGCCTCAATTAGGGGTTGATTAGGCTTATTAGCCTTCATTAGGGCTTAATTAGGCTTATTAACCTTCATTAGAGGTTAATTAGGCTTATTAGCCTTCATTAGGGCTTGATTAGGCTTATTAGCCTTAATTAGGGCTTGATTAGGCTTATTAGCCTTCATTAGGGGTTAATTAGGCTTATTAGCCTTCATTAGGGCTTGATTAGGCTTATTAGCCTTCATTAGGGCTTGATTAGGCTTATTAGCCTTCATTAGGGCTTGATTAGGCTTATTAGCCTTCATTAGGGCTTGATTAGGCTTATTAGCCTTCATTAGGGGTTAATTAGGCTTATTAGCCTTCATTAGGGCTTGATTAGGCTTATTAGCCTTCATTAGGGCTTGATTAGGCTTATTAGCCTTCATTAGGGCTTGATTAGGCTTATTAGCCTTCATTAGGGCTTGATTAGGCTTATTAGCCTTAATTAGGGCTTCATTAGGGCTTAATTAGGCTTATTAGCCTTCATTAGAGCTTGATTAGGCTTATTAGCGTTAATTAGGGGTGAATTAGGCTTATTAGCCTTCATTAGGGCTTAATTAGGCTTATTAGCCTTCATTAGGGCTTGATTAGGCTTATTAGCCTTCATTAGGGCTTGATTAGGCTTATTAGCCTTCATTAGGGCTTGATTAGGCTTATTAGCGTTAATTAGGGGTGAATTAGGCTTATTAGCCTTCATTAGGGCTTAATTAGGCTTATTAGCCTTCATTAGGGCTTGATTAGGCTTATTAGCCTTCATTAGGGCTTAATTAGGCTTATTAGCGTTAATTAGGGGTGAATTAGGCTTATTAGCCTTCATTAGGGCTTAATTAGGCTTATTGGCCTTCATTAGGGCTTGATTAGGCTTATTAGCCTTCATTAGGGCTTGATTAGGCTTATTAGCCTTCATTAGGGCTTGATTAGGCTTATTAGCCTTCATTAGGGCTTAATTAGGCTTATTAGCGTTAATTAGGGGTTAATTAGGCTTATTAGCCTTCATTAGGGGTTAATAGGGGTTAATTAGGCTTATTAGCGTTAATTAGGGGTTAATTAGGCTTATTAGCCTTAATTAGAGGTTAATAGGGGTTAATTAGGCTTATTAGCGTTAATTAGGGGTTAATTAGGCTTATTAGCGTTAATTAGAGGTTAATAGGGGTTAATTAGGCTTATTAGCGTTAATTAGGGGTTAATTAGGCTTATTAGCGTTAATAGGGGTAAATTAGGCTTATAATGTTAATTAGGGGTTAATTAGGCTTATTAGCATTAATTAGGGGTTAATTAGGCTTATTAGCATTAATTAGGGGTTAATTAGGCTTATTAGCATTAATTAGGGGTAAATTAGGCTTATTAGCGTTAATTAGGGGTTGTTAGGGGGTGTTAGGGTTATTAGCGTTAATTAGGAGTTAATAGGGGTTAATTAGGGTTAATTAGGAGGTGCTAGGGTTATTAGTGTTAAATAGGGGTTAATAGGGTTAATAGGGTCATTAGGGGTTAATTAGGGGTTGTTAGGGTTATTAGCGTTAATTAGGGGTTATTAGGGTTATTAGGGGTTAATTAGGGGTTAGTAGCGTTAATTAGGGGTTGTTAGGGTTATTAGGATTGTTAGGGTCATTGGGGTTATTAGGGGTTAAATAGGATTATTTGGGTTAATGTGTGGTTATTATGTCAATAGAGGTTAATTAGGGGTTAATAGCGTTAATTAGGGGTAAATAGCATTAATTAGGGGTTGTTAGGGTTATTAGGATTGTTAGGGTCATTGGGGTTAATTAGGGTTATGAGGGCCATTAGCTTAATTAGGGTTATTAGCGTTAATTAGGGGTTATTAGGGTCATTAGGGTCATTAGGGGTTAATAGTGTTAATTAGGGGTTGTTAGGGTTATTAGGATTGTTAGGATCATTAGAGTTAATTAGGGGTTATTAGGGGTAATCAGGGGTTATTAGGGTGAGGGTTTGCACTCACTGCTAAACGCTTTGTTTGCACATCATCTGAGACAGGGGTTCTCAACCTTGGGGTCAGGACCCCATTTGGAGTCGCAAGACACTGGGAGGGAGTTGCCAGACGCCTTCAAGAAACTATGAATATTTTATGAACAATTTCAGCCCATTTTTCCTTATTTTTACCATTTTTCTGCAAATTCACAAAACTCATTATATTTTAACTTATTTTCATCACTTTTTATTTCCATATTTTTTGCTTCTTTTAATGTATTTTTGCTACATTTCTCCCATTTCTGACACTTCTACATCATATTTTAATGACTTCTACACATTTCTCTACTTTCCAGACATGTTCATCATTAATAAACCATTTGTTGACCTATTATTAACACTTTAACCTCTTTTCATCATATTTCATGATTATTTTTTGACAATTTAACCACATTCACCATTTGTCATGTCTATTATTTACCAGTTCAAACTAATTGTTCCAATATTATATAATTCCAGTATATAACGCTTTGAACTATTTTTACCACTTTTTCTGTGTTTTTATCCATTTTAACTTATAACTTTAACACATTTCTGTGATTTTTAAAATCATTTTCCACCATTTTTATTCACTTTGAAGCATTTTATTAGTGATTAAAACCATGATTTCCATCTTTAAGATGATTATAATAATAATAATAAACGTTCCTGGATAACAGTGGATATTATTCAGATGAATAAATAAATGTGGTTATCACAGATTCATAGAACAATAGACCATCATTTTACTGACTTTATGGATGGACCCCAAAAATCTCTCCTTTATTCCCCCTTATAGATGGTCCTGTCTCCACATGACTGTTCTTCAATGTTCATGTCTGTGTTCAACCACCTTCAGCTACAGTGGGGGTCCCTGCTCTATGGGACCTTTATTTTGGAGGGTCCCTGCGCTCTATGGGACCTTTATTTTGGAGGGTCCCTGCTCTATGGGACCTTTATTTTGGAGGGTCCCCGCTCTATGGGACCTTTATTTTGGAGGGTCCCTGCTCTATGGGACCTTTATTTTGGAGGGTCCCCGCTCTATGGGACCTTTATTTTGGAGGTCCCTGCTCTATGGGACCTTTATTTTGGAGGGTCTCCGCTCTATGGGACCTTTATTTTGGAGGGTCCCTGCTCTATGGAACCTTTATTTTGGAGGGTCCCTGCTCTATGGAACCTTTATTTTGGAGGGTCCCTGCTCTATGGAACCTTTATTTTGGAGGGTCCCTGCTCTATGGGACCTTTATTTTGGAGGGTCCCTGCTCTATGGGACCTTTATTTTGGAGGGTCCCTGCTCTATGGGACCTTTATTTTGGAGGGTCCCCGCTCTCTGGGACCTTTATTTTGGAGGGTCCCCACTCTCTGGGACCTTTATTTTGGAGGGTCCCTGCTCTATGGGACCTTTATTTTGGAGGGTCCCCGCTCTATGGAACCTTTATTTTGGAGGGTCCCTGCTCTATGGGACCTTTATTTTGGAGGGTCCCTGCTCTATGGGACCTTTATTTTGGAGGGTCCCTGCTCTATGGAACCTTTATTTTGGAGGGTCCCCGCTCAATGGGACCTTTATTTTGGAGGGTCCCTACTCTATGGGACCTTTATTTTGGAGGGTCCCTGCTCTATAGAACCTTTATTTTGGAGGGTCCCTGCTCTATGGGACCTTTATTTTGGAGGGTCCCTGCTCTATGGAACCTTTATTTTGGAGGGTCCCTGCTCTCTGGGACCTTTATTTTGGAGGGTCCCCGCTCTCTGGGACCTTTATTTTGGAGGGTCCCTGCTCTATGGAACCTTTATTTTGTGCAGTCGGAGGGTCCAAAGGTTGAGAACCACTGATCTAAGAAGCACATTTTTTATTCTTCACTACAAAACACCTCAGACTGAACCAAACACACAGTCTGGTTCATTTCCAGTGGAATTCCCCCTAAACACACACACACACACACACACACACACACACACACACACACACACACACACACACACACACACACACACACACACACACACACACACACACACACACACACACACACACACACACACACACACACACACACACCTTTCTAAAGGAACAACAGACCATGAACACAGAGTTCTTTGCCTAGTTTAAACTAAGTTTAACCCTAGTTTAAGCTCAGATCTATCACACAGTTTATGTAGAAACCCTGAGAGAACATGTTCCTACCTGAAGCTCCTCTGGTTCCTCTCTGGTTCCTCTCTGGTTCCTCTCTGGTTCCTGTGTCTGCAGCAGCTGCCTGATTGTGGGAATGTCCACCAGGCTCCGCCCCCTGAAGCAGAGAGATAAAAGGAGGAGTAAAGAGGGGGATACATTCCTCTTCCTGTGAAAACACTGATCACAGGTTCTAGTTAGTCATTATTCAGCTGAACACGTTCAAACACACAGTAATGGTTAGAATTCAAAACAAAGCTCTGATTTCAAAGTAAAACATCTGGAGTGAGTGTGAAAATAAGTAGGTAAACTTTATAGTGTTTTTCACACAGAGCTTTATAATGAACACAATGAAGCTCAAACAATCATAAAGCAGATCTATTGGCTCTAAAAAGCCTCTTTAATAAAAGAAGTCTTTAAAAGTCTCCACAGAGTCAAAGGTCACAGGAAGTTCATTCCAGAGATGAAGAACAACAGCTTTAAAGACACGCCTCCTCTGGTTATGGTTCCAGGAACCATTAGCAGGTTTTGACCTGAGGACCTCAGACTCTGAGCTGTAGTGGAGACCTGGATCAGATCTATGACATCATCTGGAGCATGTCCATGAAGCTCCTGAAAGTCAGGACCAGAACTTTAAAGTTCATCTGAAGGCAACAGGAAGTCCATGGAGATACTTCAGAGCAGCAGTAATATGGTCTGTGCTGATGGTGGAGGTTTAGAACATACTGTAGGTGGATCAACAGGTAGTTACAGTAGTCCAACCACAACCACACAAAAGCATGAATAATGATCTCCAGCTCTTTTTGTGAGAACATCTGTCTCTGTTTGGAGATATTACACAGCATAATCAATATACCTGTACAGTGGTATATTAAAAAATATATAGAGGTATTTAATATGAACGATATACCACCACCTCTATAATGATAATAAATATATATTTATATCATAAAAATATATAGAGGTATTTAATATGAACGATATATCACCACCTCTATAATGATAATAAATATATATTTATATCATAAAAATATATAGAGGTATTTAATATGAACGATATATCACCACCTCTATAATGATAATAAATATATATTTATATCATAAAAATATATAGAGGTATTAATATGAACGATATATCGCCACCTCTATAATGATAATAAATATATATTTATATCATAAAAATATATAGAGGTATTTAATATGAACGATATATCACCACCTCTATAATGATAATAAATATATATTTATATCATAAAAATATATAGAGGTATTTAATATGAACGATATATCACCACCTCTATAATGATAATAAATATATATTTATATCATAAAAATATATAGAGGTATTTAATATGAACGATATACCACCACCTCTATAATGATAATAAATATATATTTATATCATAAAAATATATAGAGGTATTTAATATGAACGATATACCACCACCTCTATAATGATAATAAATATATATTTATATCATAAAAATATATAGAGGTATTTAATATGAATGATATATCACCACCTCTATAATGATAATAAATATATATTTATATCATAAAAATATATAGAGGTATTTAATATGAACGATATATCACCCACCTCTATAATGATAATAAATATATATTTATATCATAAAAATATATAGAGGTATTTAATATGAACGATATATCACCACCTCTATAATGATAATAAATATATATTTATATCATAAAAATATATAGAGGTATTTAATATGAACGATATATCACCACCTCTATAATGATAATAAATATATATTTATATCATAAAAATATATAGAGGTATTTAATATGAACGATATATCACCACCTCTATAATGATAATATATATATATTTATATCATAAAAATATATAGAGGTATTTGGTATGAACGATATATCACCACCTCTATAATGATAATAAATATATATTTATATCATAAAAATATATAGAGGTATTTAATATGAACGATATATCACCACCTCTATAATGATAATAAATATATATTTATATCATAAAAATATATAGAGGTATTTAATATGAACGATATATCACCACCTCTATAATGATAATAAATATATATTTATATCATAAAAATATATAGAGGTATTTAATATGAACGATATATCACCACCTCTATAATGATAATAAATATATATTTATATCATAAAAAATATATAGAGGTATTTAATATGAACGATATATCACCACCTCTATAATGATAATAAATATATATTTATATCATAAAAATATATAGAGGTATTTTAATATGAACGATACTATCACCCACCTCTATAATGATAATAAACATATATTTATATCATAAAAATATATAGAGGTATTTATATGAACGATCTATCACCACCTCTATAATGATAATAAATATATATTTATATCATAAAAATATATAGAGGTATTTTAATATGAACGATATACCACCACCTCTATAATTGATAATAAATATATATTTATATCATAAAAATATATAGAGGTATTTAATATGAACGATATATCACCACCTCTATAAGGATAATAAATATATATTTATATCATAAAAATATATAGAGGTATTTAATATGAACGATATATCACCACCTCTATAATGATAATAAATATATATTTATATCAGAAAAATATATAGAGGTATTTAATATGAACGATATATCACCACCTCTATAATGATAATAAATATATATTATATCATAAAAAATATATAGAGGTATTTAATATGAACGATATATCACCACCTCTATAATGATAATAAATATATATTTATATCATAAAATATATAGAGGTATTTAATATGAACGATATATCGCCACCTCTATAATGATAATAAATATATATTTATATCATAAAAATATATAGAGGTATTAATATGAACGATTATACCGCCACCTCTATAATGATAATAAATATATATTTATATCATAAAAATATATAGAGGTATTTATATGAAGATATATCACCACCTCTATAATGATAATTAATATATATTTATATCATAAAAAATATATAGAGGTATTTAATATGAACGATATATTAAACACCTCTATAATGATAATAAATATATATTTATATCATAAAAATATATAGAGGTATTTAATATGAACGATATACCACCACCTCTATAATGATAATAAATATATATTTATATCATAAAAATATATAGAGGTATTTAATATGAACGATATATCACCACCTCTATAATGATAATAAATATATATTTATTATCATTATAGAGGTATTTAATATGAACGATATATCACCACCTCTATAATGATAATAAATATATATTTATATCATAAAAATATATAGAGGTATTTAATATGAACGATATATCACCACCTCTATAATGATAATAAATATATATTTATATCATAAAAATATATAGAGGTATTTAATATGAACGATATATCACCACCTCTATAATGATAATAAATATATATTTATATCATAAAAATATATAGAGGTATTTAATATGAACGATATACCACCACCTCTATAATGATAATAAATATATATTTATATCATAAAAATATATAGAGGTATTTAATATGAACGATATATCACCACCTCTATAATGATAATAAATATATATATCAGTCGTGATCAGGCGATAACGTCCTAAACCACATGATTGAGCCTGATTACTGATCATGTGATCTGATTGGTTCATCCATAGGTAGAACTATTTAAAGCTCTTTACAGAGAAGACAAACATGAATAAACTACATTTCATTATATCAAATCTTGAATATGTCCATTTTTTTAAATTATATATTGTCAAATTGTGTATTTACCACTTCATTTTTCACCCCGTTTGTGTTTAATTACTTGTTAAAATAACTAAAAAAAAGGTAAAATATGAAAAACTAAATTAAAACTCTCTATTGTTTATACCAGAGTTTCTCAAATTAATAGAAATAAATCTATTGATGAGACACTAAATACTGTTTATTTACTAAATGAGATACTTTAAAATGTGTGTTATCACTCATTCATTTCATCATTATGATTTATAGATGTTTTGTTATAGTGTGTTAGGGTTGAGTGGAGGCGTGGCCTCAGATACAAGGAGAGATGGAGGCAGGATGATGTATACGCTCCATAAAGACAGGAGGAGGAGGGAACAAAGACCAGGACATGAAGAGGTAGACAATACACACAATGACTCAGCAGAACACACTGTGACTCAGCACTCATAAGTAGTGGAGGAGGTCACACCTGGGTGGAAACATGAAGGAGCTAATCAGTCACTAACCAAGCACACAGACATGACTGGGGGGTGGAGCCACAAGCAGGAACACCTGAAACATAGACAAGAGTTAAAGTAGAACACAGAATAAACAAAGACTAAAGTGTTCAACCCAGACATAATGTGGTAGTTGGACATGAGGGGGTACATAGATTCAGAAATAACAGAAAGGAGTACTTAGTATATACTACTAGTATATACTACTAGTATATACTACTAGTATATACTTACTTGTTTATGGGTTCAATAACGATAGATATGGTTATGTTTGAAAGCAGTTCTGTAACTGTAATTGTCCTTATTTATTTGTTCAAAGCTACATCTATTTTAGAGTTGTAGCCCCTCCCCCTAGAGGAAAATGCACGAGTCACCATGGTAACAGTAGTTTCTTATTGTGGGTATAAAACTGGTCAGTGTTGGTAGTGAGAAGATGTTTATGATAAAGATGAACTGTGTGTTCAACACATAAAGCTAATCGTTCTACAGTAATGTTAATAATTCATTAATAACATGAATTAACATTCACAGATATTCATAAAGTTTTATAATGAATAATGAATTTATTTTATAAAAACCACATTAATATGATGAGTCATCTCCAGACTAGACTTGTCTATGATGGGAAAACATCACCAACTACAGCAGCTGTAAAACATATAGTGAAAAACACAGAAATCTGCTAATAGATGCTACGTTTACTCTACGTTAACTTAGTGGATAGAGATGTAGATGATAGATGTAGATGATAGAGATGTAGATGATAGAGATGTAGATGATAGATGTAGATGATAGATGATAGATGTAGATGATAGATGTAGATGATAGATGTAGATGATAGAGATGTAGATGATAGAGATGTAGATGATAGAGATGTAGATGATAGATGATAGATGTAGATGATAGATGCAGATGATAGATGCAGATGTAGATGATAGATGATAGATGTAGATGATAGATGTAGATGATAGATGTAGATGATAGAGATGTAGATGATAGAGATGTAGATGATAGATGTAGAAGATAGATGTAGATGTAGATGATAGATGTAGATGATAGAGATGTAGATGATAGAGATGTAGATGATAGATGTAGAAGATAGATGTAGATGTAGATGTAGATGATAGATGATAGATGATAGATGTAGATGATAGATGTAGATGATAGATGATAGATGATAGATGTAGATGATAGATGATAGATGTAGAAGATAGATGTAGAAGATAGATGTAGAAGAGAGATGTAGATGATAGATGTAGAAGATAGATGTAGAAGATAGATGTAGATGATAGAGATGTAGATGATAGAGATGTAGATGATAGATGTAGATGATAGAGATGTACAGTAGATGACAGATGTAGAAGATAGATGTAGATGATAGATGTAGAAGATAGATGTAGATGATAGATGTAGAAGATAGATGTAGATGATAGATGTAGAAGATAGATGTAGATGATAGATGTAGAAGATAGATGTAGATGATAGATGTAGAAGATAGATGTAGATGATAGATGTAGATGATAGATGTAGATGATAGATGTAGATGATAGATGTAGATGATAGAGATGTAGATGATAGAGATGTAGATGATAGATGTAGATGATAGATGTAGATGATAGATAGATTAAACTGTACTGTATTTGAACTAAAATCAGTTTAACAGCCTCGACATAAAACATAAATGAATAAATAATGAAAATGTGTGTGTAACACACAGCTTCAGCACCTGTGTGTGTGTGTGTGTGTGTGTGTGTCAGATATTACACACACATTAATCCATACACAGTGATTAGTTGAGTTGAGTTTAATAATCACATAACATTTTAAAAGCCAACGTGCATCAGGTTACTGTGTGTGTGTGTGTGTGTGTGTGTGCGTGTGTGTGCGTGCGTGCGTGCGTGCGTGCGTGTGTGTGTGCATGTGCGTGTGCGTGTGTGTGTGTGTGTGTGTGTGTGTGTGTGTGTGTGAATCACATGCACACGTAGAGAAAGGCTTGAGTATTGATCTGTTTCCATCTCTGTTACATTAGTGTGTTTGAACACACACTGTGTTTCCATGGTAACTACTCTTTGATGAAACGGTTAAACTCAGGTTCAACCACATGTGTCAAACTCAAGGCCCGGGGACCAAATCCGGCCCTATAGAGCATCAAATTCGGCCCTCTGAAGAAAGTAGAAATGATAGAAAAAAATCATACAATACATAGACTGTGAGTAAAATATAGAAAATGACATTATATTTATAATATTTGCAGAGCTCAGTTTTTCACGTTTTTTTTTATCACATATAACACATCAGTCATTTTTATCTCAAATTGTTGAAAACATTTTCCTTAAATTATTCCATAAAACTTGTCCGTATTTGGCCCGTGAACCAGAATGTGTTTGACACCCCTGGTTAAACCCTGAACTGCTCTGTTTCATATTGTTTATTAATAATAATAATAATAATAATAATAATAATAATAATAATAATAATAATAATAATAATAATAATAATAATAATAACAATAATAATAATAATAATAATAATAATAATAATAATAATAATAATAATAATAATAATAATAATAATAATAATGTTCCTCCATCAAACACAATAAGTTAAACTAAAACATCTTTATTCTCTGAATAATCTGTGACAACAACTAAACTAAATCATACGTTATTGATCAACTGATGAGTAAAAACAAGACTTTAAAACGGCCGAAAAGGGGCCGTACCCGCTGCTTTACAACCATCTTCAAAGCATTTATTGGTTTCATTTTAAATATTATTGTTCTTTATCTTCTTTTATTAACTTTCGTCGTCACCAATTAGTCACAGAATAAAGTCATTGACTAAAACTTTTAGTTTCCAGACCTCATCACTGTCTGTTTACAGCATTATAATCATTTATCAACCATTTTTTATTATTTTTAACATTTTTCTCCAACTCCACCAAACTCACCATATTTTAACCTATTTTCATCACTTTTTATTTCCATATTTTTGCTCCTTTTAATGTATTTTTGCTACATTTCTCTCATTTCTGACACTTTTACATCATATTTCAATGAGTTTTCTACACATTGTTTCTACTTTCCAGACATGTTCATCACTTATAAACCATTTCTATCACTTTTACACCTAATGTCACATATATTGATCATTATTGTCATTTTTAACCTCTTTTCACCAGATTTCATCATTATATTCAACAATTTAACCACATTTACCATTTGTCATGTCCATTATTTACCAGTTTAAACTAAATGTTACAATATTAACACTTTGAACCATTTTTTAACACTTTTTCTGTTTGTTTTTGTCCACTCTAATTTATAACTTTTAACTCATTTTTGTTTTTAAAATCCCATTTCACCACCTTTTCCACCATTAGTGATTAAAATAAAAATAATAATAATAATAATAATAATAATAATAATAATTATAATAATTATAATAATAATAATAATAATAATAATAATAATAATAATAATAATAATAATAATAATAATAATAAAGTTCCTGATAACAGTGTGTGACATGTGACCACCTAATGTAGAATCCTATTGGTCAGCAGCTCGTTTGGATGAAAAACCATCCATGACCATTCGTGGTAGAATGTGGGTGTGTCCAAGGTGGGCGGGACAGGAAGTGAAATCACCTGCTGTGATTTATAAATGGGGAAAGTTTTATTAATGAGGCTCCTCCTCCTTCTGCAGGTAGTCTGAGAATAATGTGATCAATAATGTTAATAATCTGCTGTGTATCAATTTGTTGACTATTGTGTAAAACATGATGTTTGTGTTTCAGCCATGTCACTGTGTGTTTCTAAGTGTGCTTTGATCTTTGATGTATGAGGAATCAAAGCTAAACTCAACCATGTGACATCACGTGGACACGCCCACTGCTGACTGCTGAAAGAACTCATTCATAGATGCATCAGTTCAACTGGTGACCATTAGAAGTGGTGAAACATCATGGTAGAACAATGGAACCATCAGCTTTTAAAGAACAACACAAACACCAACAATGACATCCATTAGATTAGTGGTTCTCAACCTGCAACCCTCCAAAATAAAGGTCCCACAGAGCAGGGACCCATCAAAATAAAGGTCCCACAGAGCGGGGACCCATCAAAATAAAGGTTCCAGAGAGCGGGGACCCATCAAAATAAAGGTCTCAGAGAGTGGGGACCCTCCAAAATAAAGGTTCCAGAGAGCGGGGACCCTCCAAAATAAAGGTTCCAGAGAGTGGGGACCCTCCAAAATAAAGGTTCCAGAGAGCAGGGACCTCCAAAATAAAGGTTCCAGAGAGTGGGGACCCTTCAAAAATAAAGGTCCCAGAGAGCGTGGACCCTCCAAAATAAAGGTCCCATAGAGCAGGGACCTCCAAAATAAAGGTCCCATAGAGCAGGGACCCTCCAAAATAAAGGTCCCATAGAGCAGGGACCCCCACAGTAGCTGAAGGTGGTTGAACACAGACATGAACATTGAAGAACAGTCATGTGGAGACAGGACCATCTATAAGGGGGAATAAAGGAGAGATTTTTGGGGTCCATCCATAAAGTCAGTAAAATGATGGTCCATTGTTCTATGAATCTGTGATAACCACATTTATTTATTCATCTGAATAATATCCACTGTTATCCAGGAACGTTTATTATTATTATTATTATTATTATTATTATAATCATCTTAAAGATGGAAATCATGGTTTTAATCACTAATAAAATGGTTCAAAGTTGTAAATTAGAGTGGATAAAAATAGACAGAAAAAATGGTTAAAAAAAGGTTTAAAGTGTCAATATTGAAACAATTAGTTTGAGAAATGGTGAATGTGGTTAAATAATGATGAAATATGATGAAAATAGGTTAAAAGTGACAATAATGGATCAACATATGTGACATTAGGTGTAAAAGTGGTAGAAAGGGTGGAAAAAATGTGTAGAAAAGTCATTAAAATGTGATGTAGAAGTGTCAGAAATGGGAGAAATGTAACAAAAATACATTAAAAGGAGCAAAAAAAACGACAAGGAAAAGTGATGAAATTAGGTTAAAATATGCTGAGTTTGGTGGAGTTGAAGAAACATAGTAAAAATAAACAAAAATTTGCTCAAAATGTTCATAAAATATTCTTAGTTTCTTGAAGGCATCTGGGGACCTCCTCCCAGTGTCTTGTGACCCCAAATAGGGTCCTGACCCCAAGGTTGAGAACCCCTGGTGTAGAGTATCTGAGGAACATTATGTGTTTCAGTCTCAAAGATAAAACTGTAAATGTTTAGTTAAACTTTATGTTTTAGTGGTTCTTTCTGTCATGTTGTGCTGTTCTTTTTTCCACCACTAGAAGGCGCTACTGCCACAGACCTGGACATAGATCTGTACATAGATCTGTAGATAGACCGGAGATTGACGAAAATGGTGGATCGTGTGCTCAAATACTGCTATTTTCATAAAGTGAAACGTAAATCCTTTATTACCAATAAATGCTAATAACTCAGCAGATATGTATCAATATTATTATTGGATGTTAAACATGGTGTTATTGAGTGTGTGAATCCATTTTGAATGGATCCATAGTTTAACCAATGGTTCCCACTCACAATCAAGAAATACATCATTAATCTTTACATAACTTCTGAAATTGTGATTTCATTTAACTATTAATCATATATCTACATCAAAAGTGTGAGTTTAATCATTGTACATGTTGGCAAAATAAACACATCATCAGATTAATGTTGATGCACCAGGATCACATTGGATAGAATCTACCTGAGTTTACATTTATTATTCATGTTTTCATGGAGATATAACCACTTGTCTCCTAAGATCACATACACATAACAAAGAATGTTTTTAATCTTCTACATGAGCTACATGGTTATTTTTTCTTCAGAATGAAGTAGGACCCCTAGTGGTTGCAAATGGTGTGACATTTTAGAAATAAATGATACTGAGTGACAATTAATATCAAATATAAGGCAAATTCTCATTAACAAAGGCTATAAAAGCAGAAATAATTGAACTGATGTATATATTATTATTATTATGGTGATAATAATAAACATTAGGCCAAAGACACATGTTTTTCTACAAAAACGTTCAGGCTGAAGCCCACTTTGCCACAACTGTGCCAAAGATTCCCACAAGTTTGGAAACAAGTGAGAGAGTGTAGTATGTTGATTCCAATCATTGTTAGTCTTTGTTTGTTGTTTGACCACTAGGTGTGGCTATTTGGCTTGAAATAAACACATTTTATCCACTTTTTTTCAGGTTTCTGCCGAGCCATGCGTAATGCTATTTTTGATTCCAATCTTTGAAGCCGTTACGCATGTGTTATTCAGCAATGCTTTGATCAATCAGAATGATTGACACAGCATTTTAAAGCTCAGAGCCTGTATAAATTGTTGACATTAAACACTGTGGGAGTGGCTTTTGCCCTAGCCAATCAGCTGGGTAAAGGAGGGACCGACCATTTTACGCATGAGCGCAAGACCCGTGAGAGTCATGGAGGCTGGAGCTGCCCCCGCCGGTGGGTCCGTTGGGGTTGAAGAGGTTAATTCATGTTTTGATGGGGATTTAAATCAAGTGGTTAAATGACATCTTTGTCATCCACAGTTGTGGCTGAAAAGAAATTATTATTTAATCCTTTCCATGTGTAAAGTGTAATCAAACCTCTCCTTAAAAAACAACCTTTGATCAAAGTGACTTGTCCAGTTATAAACCAATATCTAATCTACCTTTTATTTACAACATTCTTAAAAAAGTCATCACAGGTCAACTATGTGATCACCTTCATAGGAACAATTTATAGAAAGCTTTCAGTCTGGCTTTAGAGCCAATCACAGCACAGTAACAGTAACCAATGATCTCCTCTTAGCCTCAGACAGAGGGTTGGTCTCAGTTCTGGTGATCTTAGATCTCAGTGCAGCCTTTGATACAGTGGATCATCATCTACTGCTGCAGAGACTGGGATTAAAGAAACAGCGCTGGGTTGGTTTAAATCCTACCAATCAGACAGAACCACTTTGTTCATGTTAATAATCTGTCCTCAGCCAGAGTTCATCATGGAGTTCCACAAGGTTCAGTTTTAGGACCAATATATTATATATGCTTCCACTAGGTAACATTATCAGAACATTATATACATTTCTATTGCTATGCAGATGATACACAGCTTTATCTCTCAATGAAATCAGATGAAACTCATCAGTTATTAAAACTCCAGGCTTGTCTTAATGACATCACATCCTGGATGAGTCGTAACTTTCTCCTTCTTAACCAGGATAAAACCAAAGTGATTTTATTTGGTCCAAAACACCTCAGAGATAAATTATCAGAGTAAATAGTGTCTCTAGATGACATCACTCTGTCACCCAGCACCACAGTAATAAACATAGACATTATCTTTGATACTGACTTATCCTTTAATTCTCATATTAAACAAATCACAAGGACAGCCTTCTTCTACCTCTGTAATATCTATAAAATCAGGAATATCTTGACCCAGAGTGATGCTGAAAAACTAATCCATGCATGTGTTACATCTAGATTAGATTATTATAACTCTATACTGTCAGGATGTTCTAGTAACTCACTAAAAAGTCTCCAGTTAATTCAGAATGCTGCAGCTAGAATACTAACAGGTACTAACAGGAGAGAACATATTTCTACAGTATTGGCTTCTCTTCATTGACTTCCTGTAAAATCTAGAATAGAGTTTAAAATCCTCCTGTTAGCATACAAAGCTCTACATGATCTAGCTCCTGTATATCTATAGAGACCTGTTAGTGCTCTATCATCCAGGTAGATCACTCTGCTCTCAGTCTGATGGTCTTCTAGAAGTTCCTAAAGTATCTAGAAGTAGAACAGGAGGCAGAGCGTTCAGCTACCAGGCTCCTCCCCTTTAGAACCAGCTCCCAGTCTTACTACAGGAGGCTGCTACTCTCTACACCTTTAAGGCTAAACTCTAAACCTACTTATATGCTGAAGCCAGTGACGTGCCGTCAGGGTAGGCAAGGTAGGCAGTGCCAACCCAAGGGTGAATTGATATTTTGATTATTTAATTATAATTTTATTTTATTTATTTATTTATTTTAAATTATCATATAATTATAAATTATTTATGTTTCCATTTCCAATAGCCTACAGTACCTATAAGTTTGACAGTGTCCGCATTTTGTGCGTTTCATAGTCCAAATTACTAAACATCACTATTTCCTGGAACAGCTGTCTTTTTTTTTTTTTGCTCCGCTGTAAGGCAGAGGGAGGCCACGCCCCCTCCCAAAGGCACATTGCTCCTCTGCCTCCGTTCTCATTGCATGATTTTACGTGTTTGCGTATGCGCAGTCAGGTCCTCAAGATGAAAACCATTTACGTACAAAGGCAGTGTAGAGAGCTGCCTTTGAACGTAATCGTGCTATGCTAAATGCTATACATAAGTTCACAGTACATTAGTGAATTGATATCACGTGACTGCTGCTGCTACGTTCTCTAGATAGTGGGCGGGATAACACTACAGTCATGATGACAGAGCTAGAGATGATAGAGAAACTTTGTTTTGAGGAAAAACGACATCTTTTAAAAGATGGAGACCAACACCTGAGCTACCAGACCTTCAGCAAAGATAAGGTCAGAACATTGTTGGTTCTTTCTACAGTGAATGGAACAAAAGGAAGGATTGACTTTGTGGATGCTCCTCACTGAGGATGTTCTGAGTTGTTGTTGTTGTCATTTTCTCCATGTTTCTGTGTTTCCAACACAAACAACAGATGTGCTGTCGTGTCATGAGATATATGTTGTTGGAGAGTATGGAGGCTATATTAAATAATGTTTATGTTTCTTTAATGGTGTTTATGATGTTGATTTTGTTTGATTAACACTTGACAGCAGAGACATATGAAATTGTCATTGGTGTTCTCTATTTGCAACGTGCCTACCCAACCCTAGTGGTCACTGCACGTCAGTGGCTAAAGCGTAAACCGTATAGTAGCATTAACCTAAAACGGACTTGGTCTCATTGTTTTGGTCACAATCACAGACCATTACACACAATGGTCAACACCTCAGACCATTGCGAGAGACGATTACATTCAAATCCTATTTATTTACTAAAGCATACATTGTATAATTGCGATAATTTAAAGCAGACATGGTCCTCTCTGTAGTGATAGCTGAGATCATTACCTGTGACCAGTACAAGACAAAACCTTGTCTGTAGTGGTAACATTTCAGAACATGGAGGATGCTGTAATACATTTAATATTAATATTAACATAACCACTAGGAATGAGTGTATCATAGTGTATCATGTTGTTCTGCAGTCTGTGTCTTCTCCTCTAACTCTGAGGGTTCTCTTTTCTGTTTCAGGTGTTTTGATGCTGGAGCTGGTGGTTCCTGATCAATGGTTCACAGCTCAACTAGTCTAGAACATTCTGATGGTCTATCCTTCTATTTTATTCTGTTTGTCCTTCTGTTCACTAACAACAACCAGTGGAACCAGATGTTCTCCACCTCTGAACCTGGTTCTAAAGGAGATTTATTCCCATAAAAAGTTTTTCTTCCCACTGTCACTAAATGTTTGTTCATTTGGATCTTGTTGGGTTCTTTCTTTTCACAACGGACTTTATCATTTGTTAAAGCACACTGAGATGACTTTGTAGTAATTTGCGCTAAATAAATAAAGTTGAGTTGAGTCATATCTGGCTCTGGATGAAATTTACAGCATTTTAAGATATTTCATGACAATTCTCGTCCCCAAAAACCTACATTTTGCCACAAAGATCATGTTTCTACGTGTGACAGAACCAAAGTTATGGTAAGATTGAAGTGAAGGCAGCTATCTTGTATTTCTTGATTGTGAGTGGGAACCATTGGTTTACCAGCGTGGAACTATTAAAATGGATTCAGATACTCACAAACACCATGGACACATGTTCATGTTTTCTATCAGAAGTCAAACATCTTAGTGACATATCTGCAGGGCTAAAATCTTTGCGTTTGTCAAAGTGTTTCCGTTCCTATTTAATCCAGCGCACACACACACACACACACACACACCAGTTCCAGTTCTTAAAGAACCCACTGATCCAGAACCTGCTGAGGCCGTGGGTTTAAAACATATAAATACAAAAGAGAACTTTGTTCTCCTAAAGTTTAGAGAAGGATCTTCTAGTCCGCTCCATGAACTACAACATGCTCTGCCCCTTTTTTCAGAATGGTCTTTATGAGCTAGAACATGCTCCACCCCTTTCTTCATTACAGTCTCCATGTGCTAGAGCATGCTCTGACCCTTTTTTCTGTCCGGTCTCCATGAGCTAGAACATGCTCCGGCCCTCTCCTCAGTAGGGTCTCCACACAGCCTCGGCTGTGGGGGACCCGCTGTGGCTAGACTCCACCTCCACCCCTACCCCATGGCCGTGGTTGGGCAGAGTGGGGTGCAGTAGGGAGGAGCCTGTGGAGGCGGGGGGTGAGCGTGGGTCCCCGCCTCCGCTGGCCCCAGCCATCATGGAGAACTGGTAAGAGCCAGACGTGGTGGAGTAGTACAGGTGGTAGGGTGACGACGTGGACTGGAAGGGTCCGCTCTGAGTCGGGGGGTGGGGGGTGTTTCCAGCATAAGGGGGGGGGAGGTACGTGTGGTAACGTCCCCCGGGCGTTGTTGCCATGGTGATGCCCAGGGCGCCGTTGGATACCGGGTTGTGGGAGGCCGTGTAGGTGAAGGCGGCCGCCGTTGGGGGGGGGTAGTGAACTCGCGGGTCAGAGAAACGTGTGTCAGAGAGGGGGGGCAGAGAGGTGAAAGGTCGATCCAAGGTCATCCTGGGATCACCGAACGGCCCGAGGTCAGACCCTGCTGAGGAACGAGTCACAGGTTAGTTACAGTAGTTAGTTTTATTTCATTCCTACCGACCGCCTCCGGCAGTGCTTTAGCACTGGACTACATCTCAAGTACGCACTGGTGGAGCACCTATACCAACAAAGTCACCTGTGACCACCAAGTGACCCCCGGAGTCTATAAGTTCCGGTGTCACCGGTGAATCTCTTCCTTGAATCCTCTCGCGCATGTATGGTTAGTCCTGTGAAAACCCTAACCCTAGTGCACAGTTAGCAGCAGTGCTTTCACTTGAGCTAACAGACAGGTAGCTCCTTCCAAATCGCAGCTTCGGCTGTTGTTTTCCTTTCAATACAGTAGCGCTTAGCTAGCAGCAGTGCTCCCGCTCAAGCTAAGCCCATCTAATTTTTCGTAGCTCAAGCTGTTGTTTTCCGTTCAGCTTGTGTGGTTAGCATGTCATTAGTGGCAGTGCTCAAGCTCAAGCTTACGACGCGCCCCATGGCTTTATTTGGGGTTCCCGCCGCAGCATAGGCTGCTTGGAACCTGGTTAGCTCGTCGACCAGCAGCAGTGCTCCCGCTCGAGCTGTCGGCGTGCTGCGCAGTATCTCCCGGTGAAGGCAGTGTCCTCACTCCGGCTCCCGGTGTGCTACTGTCGCCATGTTCCACTCTTGTGTGGATTGCATGGCCCCTCTGGAGTTGAAGAATAGTCACGATTTTGCCCACCCTGTTTGGGCATCGATCGTCTGAGGACAGGCTTATCTGAAAACCCATGCATGAACTGTGGCTACATGGCATAGTCAGTACGTATGGCCAGACTGAGAGAGGTAGAGCCGACAACCCCCTGGATGACCCGCTTCTCCCCTGCCAGGTCACAGCCATCAATTGACCAGCTGAGGGGACCATGGTGGCGCCAAGGGCCAAGAGGCCTTGGAGTAATAAATTAATATTAATAATAATGGCTTTAATTTATAATGCACTTTTGGCAGCCAAGGTCAACCGATTGTTGGCTGAGCTGGGTAAGATGAAAGACCTTCTGAAGGCTCTTCAGCCTGGAGCCGCCGCTCCGGCACCTCCAGAGATGAGGACCCTGGCTGATGAAAACGCCGTGTCCGTCACCACATCAGCGACACAGTTCTCACAAATCTGGAGGTGGACTCCCCATCGCATGCCTCTGAGTTGCTCTCCTGTTCCTCATGGCAGAGCCTGTTGCAGGGGGCTGACAACACCCCTATGGGGTTTATAATTTGTGGGGCCTTAGCTCGACTGCAGCTCAATGTCCCACACAAAAACCCTGCTCGGGTTCGTGCTTTCTTCAGGCGTCAACAGGCGCAGAATGTCTTTTCAGTCCCTCCTTCAGAGGACTGTGTCAGGGAACTTTACGCCTGCTGGAGGGCATGGAATCTGCCTCTGGTACTTCAGGCTTTGGGTCTTCATCCCTTTGAACCCTTGGCACAAATGCAGCTCAAGTGGGTGTCAGTCAAAACAGCATTTCTCCTATCCATTGTCTCTGCTCAACAGGTTGGTGAACTACATGCCCTTTCAGTGGAAGACACATGTTTGAGATGGCACCTTGACGGGGTCGGGGTCAAGCTGTGGCTGAACCCGGCCTTCTCCCAAAAGTGTTGTCACCATTGTACGTTAGCCAGACAATCCTGTTGACGCGCTTTGAACCATCGTCAGAAGGGGTGTCAGAACTGCTGTGTCCAGTTCGAGGCCTAAAGACTTACATTAACGCTTCATCGAGCATATGCCAATGCAACCAGCTTTTTGTCTGCTACGGCGGGCCAAGGCAGGGCAGGGCCCTGTCAAAACAGAGGCTATCTCACTGGGTGGTGGACGACATTACACATGCCTACACGGCCAGTGCTCTCCCTCCACCATCCAGGTTGAGATGTCACTCAAAGATGAGTGTATCTACCTCGTGGGCTTCTCTGAAGTACCCTTTCATGTGGTTTGTACTGGAGCCTCATGGACCTCACCCAGCACCTTTACCAGATTCTACAGGGTCAAAGTGGCTATGCCTCCTCCTCTGGGAGAGGTCTTGGCCATCAATCCCTCAGCATCCAGTGTGTGAAGTGGGTGTCCAAATTCCTCATGACACTGTCGACAATGCTCATCCAGTGCTAAAGCATCGCCTCTGGGGGTCATTAGGAATGAAATAGAATGAACGTTATCTACGTAACTACAGTTCAGTGAATGACCGCCAGAGCATTCAGTCACTCGTAATCACTGTGGTTTGGCAAGAAGATTCCTTTGGAAAAATCCATCGGTGACACTGGAACTTATAGACTCCGGGGGGTCACAGGTGACTTTGTTGGTAGGGGTGTTCGACCAGTGTGTACGTGAGACATAGATATCCAGTGCTAAAGCACCGCCTCTGGCAGTCATCCGGGATTCATAGAACCGTAGTTACATATGTAACTTTGGTTAGTTTAGTTAGTTAGTTAGTTAGTTAGTTAGTTGTACAGGTGTAAACAATGGTTACCTGTTAGTCTAGATGAGAGCTCACTGAGCGTAGTAGAGCGGGGGGGGGACAGGGCGCTGGTCGGGTAGGGGTAGGACTGGTCGTAGGACCAGGAGGGGGAGGACCCCACCTGTCTGGACTCTGCAGGAGGAACATACACACCATTCATGGGCTGAGCACCATGAGAATCCAGGAACATATTCTGAAAGAGTGGATTCTAATCTTTCCAATGGTGTTACACATAGAAATCTAAGATTACTTGAAGACTTTATGGATGTTTGAATGTTGTCTCACTAAAGTATAGAAGAGAGAAAACGTTCTATGAACATTATGAAGGCAGCCAGCAGGGGGCACCAACTAAAGCATTAGCATTACTTTGCAGTAGCATTGGTTGTCAGTAGCTATTTTAACGGTTTCAACGCCATCTACATCAACAGATACCTTTGCTTTCAGTTCAGTGTTGAACAGAAGCGCAGCGTACATTTAGAAACACTTTCATTTTTAGGAGCTCGAATCGTAGCCTTTATCAGATGAGCTAACGTGCTAACGTGTTTACCAGTCAATGTGCTGCTGCCTTTGGTAAAAACTACAGACTACGGTTAAAACAAAGCATTACTGTACTCAGAAATAGACATGTAACTGAGGCATGTGGGGGGAGGGGGAGGGGAACTGACCTGTGGTTAGCGTAGCGTGCGTTGGGCTGTTGAACGTGCTAACTGGGTTTAGCACGGTGTTTTGACGGCTGCTGACTGACGACTGCTGGAGGTGGTGGTGGTGGTGGTGAAGGTGGTGGTGGGTGGGCGTCGCCCTTATGGTGTTCCGTCTCAGCTGCTCCAGCTCCGTCAGCCTCTCAGAGAATGCGAGGGAACCAGATTTAACGTCGTCCATCTTCTGACGATGACCTGGCAGTAGGAAGAGGAAGAAGAAGATCACAGATTTAGACCCCGCCCCCTCCTCCTGTTCAGCACCAATGGGACAGTGAAAGGGACTCACGGCGTGGCTCTCGAGGGCCGTCCACTGTGATCTTAATGGCTCTCTGGTAGGTGGCCACCTGGGGGGGGCTGCTGAACACGGTGATGGTCAGAGTGAAACTTTTTCCTGGAGGAGGAATATCAACACATTAGATTGAGTACTAGGCTATACTATATATGTGTATATATATACACAAATATTCTAGTTGGCTTTGGAATGTGATTGGTCTTTGTCAGTCTATTACTGTCCCTCGCCATGCTGGCTTTTATAATTAGCGAGTGTGTCCATCCATCCATCCATCCATCCATCCATCCATCCATCCATTTTCAGACCTGCATTGTCCTATTTCAGGGCCACAGTGTAGTGAGCATGTGTGAGGTTAAATGGAGCTGGACATGACCACCAGGTGGAGCTGTTGCAGCTCTGCGTCCTTTATAAACCACTATGGTTAGAGATGAATGCTGATGACCAATGGTAATGTGATAATATGATCCTATCAGCAGTGACTCTGGGTTGTCAGCACACACTAATGGAACAGAACAGAACCATGTGTTTGTGACCCAATGGTTGAGGTGATAAACAAATAATTATTACCTTAAATGAACTATTCCTGTATTTAATAAGGATGAGGAGGAGAAGAAAGTGACATATCAGCTTAAAACTCCTGTAAGTGTTTGAATCTGCTGCTGCTGGATGAACACAGCGCTGAGACTGAGTCACAATAGTCTCTGAAATATCATGTGTTTTACTGTAATGTACAGTTATTTGTCTGAAAACCAGTGTTGTGCTAGTTACTGAAAAAAAGTAACTAGTTACCATTACTAGTTACTTCATTAACAAAGTAACTCAGTTACTATTTTGATTACTTACACCAAAAAGTAATGCGTTACTGTAAAAAGTAACTTTTGAGTTACTTAGAGTTAAATAATGTATTATTTATTTTGGGTCATTTGTGTCCAGCTTCATATTAGTGCTGTATTAATATAATAATCAACTGTTGATCAACTGCTATAAAACAACCATAAATGATATGCATATAAAGCATAAAACAGCTTCTCCAAAATTAAAACTAATTTTCAGCCTTAGCACAGTAATGTAAAGTAAGCTGTGCATATTCCAGGTGCACATTCTGCTGTTGAAAATGCTTATAAAAATAAATGCGGAAAAACTAATTCACAGCATTTTTCTCAGCTACACAATGCTAAACATATCAGGCTAATGAGCTGCTGTTAGCAGTGACTCAGCAGCAGCGACACGCTGCATATTTACAACATACCGTGCAATAGCTTAGCTGACCTGTCCCAGTCTCAGTCCGTTAAAATCCAGCCGCAGCGTTAGCTTAGCTTCACCGATGCATCTTTTGGAGACAAAAAATAATGCGCGTATTTCCACTCTGAGAAGCTCGTCCTGTTCTCGCATTGACTCGCCATGATTGGCGCACGTGATGTAAACAGAAACACGCTGCCATTGCTTCTTCTTCTACTGTTTTACCGTGTTTGGCACGGTATCCCGCAAAAATATGTAGCGCCACTGTAAACAGGAAGTACATTACTGCTAGCAAAGTAACGGACAAACGCACCATATTGTAACGGTAACGGCGTTAGTTCTTTAGAAAAATATTGCGTTACAGTACTAGTTACTGTCAAAAGTGATGTTGGGGTAACGCGTTACCGCCCAACACTGCTGAAAACAATAATAACAGTGTGTGGATAACAAGAGAAAATCACTTTGGTGATCATTGATCTGCCTCAGAGTGAGTCATGCAGGCAAATCAGTGTATAGACACGCCCACTCATGAATATGCATAAGCAGGCAGCAAACAGCCAGTTGGTCAGAAAGTGACGTTTCAGAGGCTGAAACTCTGGAAAACAGACGAGTTTAGGAAAATAAACCTCAAATACTATGTTTTTGGGATTGTTAGAACAAAGGGAGATGAGTGAAAAATAGCATAGTATGGGACCTTTAAATACCATACATGACCTGCTGGGGGCAGTGTCGCTTCACCATTTACACTGTGAAGAACAACAGAAGAAGAACCAACCTAAAAGCTTGTAAATATGGGACCATTTCACTGTAAACTTCTACTACACAGCTGAGGTACTAACATGTGTGACATGAAACTAACAGTTTTATGTTAAAGTCAAAGCAGCACAAAACTATTTTATTAAAGAAAAAAAATCTCAATAACATGGCCTTTTAAGGAAAACAATGGTCACATGACTCCAGTGCCAAAAAAATAAAATAACAAATAAATTCCTATATATTTTGTACAGTCACTGTGTTTTATGGTACCTAAAATATTTGTATATAATGCAATATTACGTCTATTATGTTTTTTCACGGAGATTACTAGAAAACACCCAGGAGGAGGTCTCATCAATATCTAAGCTG
Organism: Gouania willdenowi; assembly: GCF_900634775.1. Classification (NCBI taxonomy): domain Eukaryota; kingdom Metazoa; phylum Chordata; class Actinopteri; order Blenniiformes; family Gobiesocidae; genus Gouania; species Gouania willdenowi. The sequence continues at coordinate 564,340 of NW_021145094.1, read as the reverse complement.
TAATGTGATGTAGTGCCCTGAAGGTGGCAGCAGTACACCTTTAGATGAGAGATTA